>NC_138768.1:594009765-594288422 GCF_965119305.1 Pelophylax lessonae
AAAGAAAAACTAATGTGACAAGCATCACAATTGCCAATTAACTATGCATGTACCACAATTTTTTTTTTTTTTTTTTTTTTTTTTAATGAGTTGTATGAAGCAATGTGTACAAAGGTATGAAAACATCAAAAGCAGCAGTTTATGAAATTATGTATCTGCTTGCCATGGAGGGATGCTCTATGGCTGTCAATACTTCAGTTTTTGTTTTGTTTTTGTTGCCATTAGTATACACTTGTTGCCATTAGTATTCATTAATGTATTGCTAGTGAATGAAATGCAAAATCGGTAACAGATGTACGATTGACCCTAAAACTTTACAGAAAATGCCATTTGATTTTTGGTACCACAACTGTGCTGGCATACATTGGAACACTGGAGTATGTACCCTGTCCAAGTTTTCTCATCCCCATGAGCAATATGTTTGCTTAATAAATGTTGTAAAAATACACTTTTATTACTTGGCCTGGTTTTTGGAAACATCAACACACATCACATACATTATTTACCCAAAGTGTCAACTTGATCTCAGGATAGCAATAGTTCTACTTTTTAAACAGTAGGTGGCAGAAGTGCACATTCAGTTTGAAGTGCAATTTAGGATGAGATGTCCGGGCAATTTTTACACTGCTCAAAAAAAGAAGCACTGAAAACAGATCAGATCTCAATGAGGAAAAATATGCTGCATATGTGTACTGATATGGACTGGGTAATGTTTTAGGAACGAAAGGATGCCACATCGTTTGATGGAAAATAAAATTATCAACCTACAGAGGGTCAAAGACACCCGAAAATTAAAGTGAAAAAAATGATGCAGGCTGGTTCATTTTGCTGAAATTTCATTGCAGCAACTCAAAACGTTACACAGTAGTAGGGATGAGCTTTGAGTTCGAGTCAAACATCGGCTGTTCATTTGTTTGTAGAACAACTAACAAACGGAGCAGTTTGTGGGAAATTCGCTCCCGCCATAATATAATGCTTGTGATTGGCCAAAGCATGCACCTTGACCCGTATGCTTTGGCCAATCTCAGCACAATGTCAGTGATTGGTCAAAGGCAGGGTGCCTTTGGCAAATCACGGCTAAGGGGCTAAGTCCACCCCCTACACTATATAAAGGTTGCGTAAACGGCAGCCACGTGCAGTGTGTTAGGAGTAGAGATTAGGCAGGATAGTTAGTGGAGTGTGCAGTTTATAGATATATAGATCTACTACACTGGGTGATCTATTAATCAGTTATTTCAGTGTGCGGTTTATAGATCAGCCAGTGTAGTAGATCTATATATTAGTTATTTCAGGGGATAGTGAAGTATATACAGTATATATCAGCCATTGCAGTGTAGTGTACCCCAGGCTTACAAGATCTTCTGAGGCAGGCCAGAAAAGTCTGTGTTTATTTCTGGCAGTCGTACAATGCCAGTGCTCGGCTATCTGACATATAACGGTAATTCAACCTGCCCACCAACTGCCTTATTTGTGACATGCCCACCAGGTGGAACTCAACATTGGCAATGCTGCAGCGACTGCACACGCACCAGAGGGCCATCAATGAGTACCTGTACGAGTATGGCACAAGGACAGGCTCAGGGGAGCTTGGCTTCTTCTTGCTACGCTAGTGGCTGCTGATAAAGGATGCATGCACTGTCCTGTCACCATTTGAGGAGGCCACAAAGATGGTGAGCAGGGATGATGCATGCATCAGTGACACTATCCCTCTAGTCTTCCTGCTGGAGCACACGCTTCGTGGAATCATGGACAGGGCACTTGAGGCAGAACAGTGGGAGAAAGAGGAGAACTTCCTTTCCTAACAAGGCCCCCTTTATGCAGATGTCATTCCTGCGGGGCGACAATACACACAGTAGATAGAGGAGGAGGAGGATTGTGGCAGCATGGATGTAGAGGATAACATACAGCAGTCTTCAAGGGATGGTTATCATTCCCCAGAAACCCCAGGAGTTGTACGTGGATGGGGAGAGGTTGCTCCTGACAATGTCATCCTTAGTGATTTAGAGGACTCCGAAGCTCATGCCTCCTCAAACTTACACTGCATGGGCTCCCTGATTCTGCAAAGCCTGCGAAAGGACCAAAGGATTTGTGATATTAAGGAGAGGAATTATTACTGGTTGGCAACCTTTCTTGATCCATGGTACAAGGGTAAAGTTGCAGAGCTCATCCTGCCTTTACAGAGGGAGCAGAGGATAAAAAATCTTGGGCACGCCTTAATGAAAAATTTGTGTAACACCTTTCCAGACACTGGGAGGTTAACGTTCTCTGGAAGTGTTTCTGAGGCATCGTTCAGCCAAAGGAGGAGAGGTGGAGAAGGCGGCCGGCTGACCGATGCCTCTAACCAATTCTTTAGCCCTCAGCGCCCAGGGCTGTTAGGTCTCAGCAACCACTGGCAGCGTCTCCATCATATGGTGCTTATCTGGGGGCAAGAGCAGACTTGGAGACCTTTCCAACTGAGCATTCACCGGGTTACTGGGTCACGAGGATGGACCACTGGCCAGAACTTGCTCAATATGCAATGGAGCTACTTGCCTGTCCTGCTTCCAGTGTGCTTTCGGAACAGACATTCAGTGCTGCTGGGGGTTTTGTGATGGACAAAAGAGTGCGTCTGTTCACAGACTCCGTTGGCCAGCTGACTTTTCTTAAAATGAATCAGCCCTGGATTCAATTTGCTAGGAGTCTGCCATCCCTTGAAGACTGCATATGCTGTCTATCCTATTCCTCAATCTTCATAATGCTAGCTTCCGACAATATTTTTGGTTTAGTGCACCACCAACACCCAAGGCCCAATTTATCTGCACCTGTATGACAGATGCATGCAATTTCAATTTTGTATCTAATTTTTTACAGCAGGGATCATTCCTGTGCCCAGCAAGAGTAACTGCGAGGGGTTGCGGTGTTCAGGCATCACCAACAACCAAGGCCCAATTTTTCTGCACCTGTATGACAAGTATATGCGATTTCAAATTAGTATGGAATTTTTAACAGTAGGGCCCGTTCTTGCGCCCAGCAAGAGTAACTGCGAAGGGTTGCAGTGTTCAGGCATCACCAACAACCAAGGCCCAATTTTTCTGCACCTGTATGACAAGTATATGCGATTTCAAATTAGTATGGAATTTTTAACAGCAGGGCTCGTTCCTGCACCCAGTGCGTTTTTTTTTTTTTTTTAAATAATTTTGGCATACCAGATATAAATCCATACCAGACCTGAAGGGACTGGGGGGGCCCTACAACGTTTTTTTTATTTTTTTATCTGTATTGCAGGGAGCTGACAATACATTACAGCGGCGAGCAAGTTTAAATTACATTTTTCTCTAGCGCTCATTGACAGACGTAGTCCTCGGTGATACACCACCTTCGGTTATGTTGCCTCCACAGGAGCAGGACTAGACAGGAAATTAAAAAGCTCTGGCCACACCCTAGGGGCAGTCCCAGAGGGTATATCCTCTCTCTCTCTGCCTCAGCAAATCAGTTATTTTCTGTCTAGTTAGGAGTAAGGACCTAGATACCTTGCTGGGATCTTAGGTCCTGGCAAGAATTTTTTCTTAAAGGATTTTTTAGACAGCCTTTTTTCTCCAGTGTTCCTGTGAGATCTTCAAGCAAGAAAGCTGAACTGGGCGACGGGCTGGATGTTGAGATCCGGTGGTCACCCCAGTTCAGCCTACGAGCGCGTGCAGGCCATAGCTCCGCGCTGGGTCGGCCGCGACAAAGTCCCATTAAAGGACTGACCCCGCGAGTTAAACGTCTCGCTGAAACGCCAAAGACCATGAGTCACGGCGTCCGTATCGGTCGACAGCCCTCCCGCCCCGGTGGAGAGGGGTACTGTCAGGAGTTGGTGCCCGCCTGGTTCCGGTATGGTGAGTAGTATGTTCCCCCTTTTCCCCTGACGGGTCTTGTGGTGAACGCGGGCCCCTCTCTGTATGGTAAGATAGAGTCCCTCTCTATCCTATAACATGACACAGATCCTCCTACTTTGAGTGTGATTTTATGTGCAAAAAGCCAGGAGGCTTGGTTTGGGAGCTAACAATCTAATTGTATACATGTTAAAAAGATGTAATCTGTGGCATTCTGGGAATCTTACGGTGATAAGAATAAGCTACCTACCAGTCAGAAGCCACGGACATGTAGACTGCCTTCCTAATCAGATCTCCAGCTATTAGCAGGCCTCCCGAATGGCCATGCGGTCCGCCAGGGCCGGAACCGCCAACCACGCCATATCCCCATGCAGAGAGAGTGTTGTGTGCCCTGCAGCACACCGCTATTCAGTACAGGCCGCCGCCATTTTTTTTGCTGGATCGCACGAGCCGCCATTTTGGCGTAGCCTCGTGTCTCCAGCATGGGGGCGGCCATGTTTGAGGTGATCCAAACACCTCGTGGAGCTTGGGGGAGGCGCCGGAAGGCGTGCAGAGGGGCGGAGCCGCCTCCTTTCTTCCTGGGCAGCCAGCCAAAAGACTTCCTGTTTGTCAAGACAGCGCTGTAACCTGTTGCAGTTAAACTCTGAGCATCAAGTGGTGAGCCTGGGGGTCTATCTCTCTCTCTCTCGATCGATAGGGATCCCTAGCAGGTAACACTAAGGGGCTTTTTGTGGCGCTGGGGGTCTGGAAAAAAAAAAAAAAAAAAAAGTTTTTTATCTTTGAATTATATTATCCAGGAAGTGACTGGAATTATCATGGACCCTGCCACACATATTCCCCCACCTGTTTCCCTCGAGGGGGCCACGGGACCCGCCGGTGCACAGAGTGTAGAGTCATTTACAGCAATTTTGGAGTCTATGGTGGCTCGGGTGGAGGCGGCCTGTCAGGGACGGGGGTCAAGGAAGCGACCCCCGCCTACCCCTATACTATCGGACACCTCTGACTCAGATTCAGAGATGGTCACTGCAGTTGCAGGTTCCTCTGCAAGGGCTGTTATCCCAGGTAAAGCCCCCTCAGACAGTGAGGAGGACGCTTCTTCTCCTGCTATAATTCAGGAAGAAGCATTGGTGGACGCACTAGTTGTGGCAGTGCAGGAAACCTTAAAACTTGAGGCTTTACCGGCAGAGGCAACTGAAACAGAGATTCCGTTTGGTACTAATAAGCCCATCAAAACGGTGAAGGCTTTTCCTGTACCCAAATGTTTCGGTAATCAGATTAAAGGAGAATGGGAGCATTCTAAACGTACCTTTACTATTTCCAAGCGTATTGCTAGACGCTATCCGTTTGAGGAATCCATCATTAAGAAATGGACGGTACCACCAGTGTTGGATCCACCTATTTCCAGGCTGAATAAAGCCACGGTTATCCCAGTGGAGGACACTTCGTCCTTTAAGGATCCGGTGGATCGAAAGATGGAAGCAGAGTCCCGCACCATCTTCTCTCTGATAGGGTCAGCATTTAGACCAGTAATTGTTATTGGTCTAGTTTCCCAGACACTTACGGAATGGGCGAAAATGGTACGCCAAGACCTTAGGGGAAAAGATATTCCCCAGGAGACATCTGATTTGATGGAACAGATTATACAAGGGCTACAGTTTATCTGTGACGCAGCCTTGGACACTACTCCCTTATTAGGGCATGCATCTATGTCAGCGGTGATCCTCAGACGTGTGCTGTGGTTAAAATGCTGGTCAGCTGACCTAGGTTCCAAGAAGACCTTGACAAATCTCCCTTTTCAGGGGAATCGTCTATTTGGGGCCAACCTAGATGAAATCATTAAGGATGCCACTGGGGGCAAGAGCACTTTTTTGCCACAGGCTGCTAAAGCTAAGGGACCTCGCAACAAGCGAGGACCTTTCTTTACCACCCATAAAGGGCGCCCGGCTGGTACTAGCGGGAAAGGCAAGACTCCTCCAGGAGGGTTCAAGAAGGGCTGGTCGGACAAACAGAGGACCAACCCAGCCAAACCCGAAGCTAAGGAGTACACAGCCTGAAGGTGCGCCCCCACCCGGTTTCAGGGTGGGGGGACGTTTTCACCGGTATTCAGGACATTAGATCGAGCTTCAACCACTACTACCGGTGCGATTCTTCCCTTCCAACATTTAAGTACTACAGGAAGCGGTAGTTACCGTTCCCTGAATAGATCTTTTCCTTTACCTTTTCCTAAGATTAGTCCCTATACCTCACAGGAATCGGATCTGGTTGACCAGATAGGCCAAGTAGCCTCTAGTCGGGTGACTTCGGTCCCTGAGGTTCAACCAGAAAAGATCACCCTTCCTGATAACAATCAGGTATCTGATAAATGTGTGGGAACAGAAAACGACCAGACTTTCTCGGATGGTCGGGACCAGATACCTCTAGGGACGCCTGGTTCAGATTCTATCAGCGCCAGTGGTCCTAGAAATTCTAGGCTGGCCTCCTCAAGCCGGCCTGGCCGACTTGAACATGCTAGTCGCAGACGTTCCGTGGGAACTTCGTCTCAGGGAGTGTCTGTGGTCTCAAGGACCAATTTACCATCATGCTTTACAGTCGCTGGGTTTAATGGCTTGGCCATTGAGACCCAAGTACTGAAGGACAGAGGTTTGTCAGCTTCAGTCATTCCTACCCTTATTCAAGCAAGGAAAGCGACTTCCAGCAAGGTCTATTATCACACATGGAAGACTTATATTGCGTGGTGCGAATCTTTAGGATTTCCTCCACGTACCTATTCGGTGACTCGAATATTGGCCTTTTTGCAACAAGGGGTTGAGCAGAAGCTAGCCTTGAGCACCATCAAGGGTCAAGTTTCAGCATTAGCAATCTTCTTTCAGAAACCTTTAGCTACCAAGTCCTTGGTGCGGAATTTCATCCAGGGGGTGCGGCACCTGGCTCCTCCAGTCCGCGCGCCCTTACCGCCCTGGGATCTTAATTTGGTTTTGTCGGTTCTACAGAAACCTCCCTTTGAAAACATCAGGGAGATTCCCTTGCTTACTTTATCCCAGAAGGTGGCCTTCCTGGTGGCTATTACTTCTGCTCGCAGGGTGTCAGAACTGGCTGCATTATCATGCCAGTCCCCATACCTAGTGATTCATAGGGATAAGGTAGTACTTCATCCTAAGCCATCCTTTCTTCCTAAGGTGGTTTCAGATTTTCATCTGAATGAAGATATTGTACTACCTTCCTTGTGTCCTCAGCCCAAGCATCATCGGGAACATGCGTTGCATTCCTTAGATGTGGTTCGGGCAATCAGGGTATACCTGAAAGCTACGGAATCATTCCGTAAGACGGATTCACTTTTTGTGATCACGGATGGCCCCAGAAAGGGTTTGCCTGCATCTGCCGCGACCATTGCCAAATGGATTAGACAGACGGTGGTACAGGCTTATTCTATTAAGGGTCAGAGTCCTCCGTTCCCTGTTAGGGCGCACTCCACTCGAGCGCTCAGTACTTCCTGGGCCTTTCGCCATCAGGCGTCAGTGGTCCAGGTATGTAAGGCGGCCACCTGGTCGTCGGTACATACCTTTACAAAATTCTATAAAATTGATGTGACGGCATCGGCGGATGCCTCATTTGGCCGCAAGGTTTTGCAGGCCGCAATTTGAGGAGACCGGTGGTCTACCTCGAGGGTTTTTTTCTGTTTGAAAAAAAAAAAAAAAAAAAAAAAATTTTTTTCTCTTTTTTTTGTTGAGTCTCATCATTAAGGATGAGCATTGTAAACTTCTAGTTGGCACCGGTTGGGCCTTCTAGATTGGGATTTGATTTCATTTTCCCACCCCTCAGTTGTGATACTGCTCTGGGACGTCCCGAAGGTGGTGTATCACCGAGGACTACGTCTGTCAATGAGCGCTAGAGAAAAATGGATTTTTGTAAGATCTTACCGTAAAATCCTTTTCTCTTAGCTCAATGACAGACGTAGTCCCCGCCCCTCTGTTTTTTTGAGTTGGGTTGGGTTAAATCTCTAAAGACTGCTTTTTCACATAACTGATTTGCTGAGGCAGAGAGAGAGAGGATATACCCTCTGGGACTGCCCCTAGGGTGTGGCCAGAGCTTTTTAATTTCCTGTCTAGTCCTGCTCCTGTGGAGGCAACATAACCGAAGGTGGTGTATCACCGAGGACTACGTCTGTCAATGAGCTAAGAGAAAAGGATTTTACGGTAAGATCTTACAAAAATCCATTTTTTCCTTTAGAAATGCCAGTATTGCTGTAGCACTAACGAGTCACATGACACTGGGGAGGGAAAATGGCAAATTGGGCCCAATTTGGACATTTTCACTTAAGGGTGTACTCACTTTTTTTGCCAGCAGTTTTGAAATTAATGTGTGTTGAGCTATATATGTATTTAGGCCTAGGCTGACTAGGCCTAGGGCGGCACTTTGTGGGGGGGCGGCAAAAAAGCCGACCCCCTGCATGAAAACCCCCCCCCGATTCCGCCGCTGAACCTGAAAGAAAAAAAATGGCCGCGGCCGGCCCGACATGCGCACTGCGCATGTGCCGCCGCCGCCGCTCGGGAAAACCCGAACATGATGTTCGGCTATTCCCGGGCAGGCGGCGCCTGCGCGGTGACGCAATGGCGCCGGGCGGCGCCATTTTTAAATGGAAGGCGACTCAAGGTAAGTGAGACTCGGACTCCTCCGCAGCAGATGCCGGTGCTGCGGGCATGGTACAGGAGATTCCCCTGTACCATGCCCGCAGCACCTGCATCGGCTGTACTATGCTGCCCACAGCCCTGCATCTTTTATATTATGCTGCTCAGTCACAGTGCCCACAGCCCTGCTGCATCTCTTGTACCATGCTGCCAGTGCCCACAGCCTTGCTGCATCTCCTGTGCCATGCTGCCAGTGCCCACAGCCTTGCTGCATCTCCTGTGCCATGCTGCCAGTGCCCACAGCCTTGCTGCATCTCCTGTATCATGATGCCAGTGCCCACAGCCCTGCATGTCATGTACCATGCTGCCAGTGCCCACAGCCCTGCATCTCCTGTACCATGCTGCCAGTGCCCACAGCCCTGCATCTCCTGTATAATGCTGCCAGTGCCCACAGCCCTGCATCTCCTGTACCATGCTGCCAGTGCCCACAGCCCTGCATCTCCTGTACCATGCTGCCCAGTGCCCACAGCCCTGCATCTCCTGTACCATGCCCGCAGCACCACATCTCCATGTCTGCAGCCCCTGCACTATGCCTGCAACTACTGCATCTCCTGTACCATGCCCGCAGCACCACATCTCCATGTCTGCAGCCCCTGCACTATGCCTGCAACTACTGCATCTCCTGTACCATGTCCGCAGCCCCTGAACCATGCCAGCAACCCCTGCATCTCCTGTACCATGTCCGCAGCCCCTGCACCATGCCAACAACCCCTGCATCTCATGTACCAGGTCCGCAGCCCCTGCAAATTCCAGCAACCCCTGCATCTCCTGTACCATGTCCGCAGCCCCTGCACCATGCCAACAACCCCTGCATCTCATGTACCAGGTCCGCAGCCCCTGCACCATGCCAACAACCCCTGCATCTCATGTACCAGGTCCGCAGCCCCTGCACCATGCCAGCAACCCCTGCATCTCCTGTACCATGTCCGCAGCCCCTGCACCATGCCAACAACCCCTGCATCTCATGTACCAGGTCCGCAGCCCCTGCAAATTCCAGCAACCCCTGCATCTCCTGTACCATGTCCGCAGCCCCTGCACCATGCCAACAACCCCTGCATCTCATGTACCAGGTCCGCAACCCCTGCACCATGCCAACAACCCCTGTATCTCATGTACCAGGTCCGCAGCCCCTGCAAATTCCAGCAACCCCTGCATCTCCTGTACCATGTCCGCAGCCCCTGCACCATGCCAGCAACCCCTGCATCTCCTGTAGCATGTCCGCAGCCCCTGCACCATGCCAACAACCCCTGCATCTCATGCAACCAGGTCCCCAGCCCCTGCACCATGCCAGCAACTCCTGCATCTCCTGTACCATGTCCGCAGCCCCTGCACCATGCCAACAACCCCTGCATCTCATGTACCAGGTCCGCAGCCCCTGCAAATTCCAGCAACCCCTGCATCTCCTGTACCATGTCCGCAGCCCCTGCACCATGCCAGCAACCCCTGCATCTCCTGTACCATGTCTGCAGCCCCTGCACTATGCCCGCAGCCCTGGCAGATTTTCCCCCTTAATGACCAGGCCATTTTTGCGATTCAGGACTGCGTTACTTTAAAGGACAATTGCGCGGTCGTGCAAAACTGTACCCTAAAAAAATGAATGTCCTTTCTTTCCCACAAATAGAGCTTTCTTTTGGTGGTATTTGATCACCTGTGTGATTTTTATTTATTGCGTTATAAACAAAAAAAGAGCGACAATTCGGAAAAAAAAAATATTGTTTTTCACATTCTGCGATATAACATTCCCCCATAAAAAATGAAAAATCTAATTTTTTCATCCTTTTAGGCCAATTTGTATTCTGCTATATATTTTTGGTAAAAAAAATCCCAATAAGTGTAAAAAGGATGCAAAAGTTATCGTGTCTACAAACTAGGGGAAAGATTTATGTCATTTTTATTATTTTATTGTTTTTTTACTAGTAATAGCGTCAATCTGCAATTTTTAGTGGGACTGCGACATTGTGGCGCACAGATCGGACCCCTAACTGACATTTTTGACACTTTTGGGGGGACCAGTGACATTACTACAGTAATCAGTGCTACAAATATGCCCTGTTACTGTAATAATGACACTGGGAGGGAAGGGGGTTAACCCGGGGGTGATCAAAGGGTTAAGTGTGAGCCTAGGTGGTGTTTTCTAACTGTATGGGGGAGGAGCTTGTGAAATGACCATAGAGACCTGTGTTCCTATATAGAAGCATCACAGGCGCTCTATGATCATTTCAGGGAGAACAACGGTCAGCTGTATTTACAACAGCAGGCCGTCATTCTCTCTCAGGGAATGATCGCAGGTGCCCGGCGGCAATTGCGGCCGCTGGCCCCGTGGATTGGCATCCTTGCTGCCTAGTGGGGGCCCCCCAGGAGCGCTCCCACGAGCCAACGTACCCATACAAAACAACGATGTATATACAAGTAGGCACTTTGTACCCACTTTTAATGTACAGAGAGGAAGAGGTGGAGCCTAAATAGGAAGGGGTGTGGTTTACAGATGATAGGGCGGGTCTGAAACAGGAAGGGGTGGGTTGTAGGTAAATTAGGGGGTGCACAAGTTTAGTCCGGCCTAGGGCAGCACAAAACCTAAATACACCACTGGGAGTGAGGCCAATATTTCTGTATTGAAAAAGTTAGATCACTTGATTCAAAATCTTGAAAAGCAGTCATTTAGTATTTTGGTTACACTCTTACCAATCGCTTTTTAAAAGCACTATTATACATATTATAGAATGTTTAAAAGCTAGAGTTTAATCTGATTATATATTGCCTTTCTGTGGTTCCTCCTTTCTCTCCTCATCAGCATTCCAACAACATTTTTAAGCAAGACTTTTTTTAAATTTTTGTTACATATTTAATACTCAGTGACATCTTCAATAGGTCACTGTCCTTCTGTATGCAATGCAGGCAGATCTTGGTTGGTTGGACAGGCTAGCAGGGTGCAGCGCATAGCAAGGGATAGATGATGCAAGATGTCATCCAGCCAAGAACTGAGGAGGGTTCTGTCGTCCTAATGTAGCTGCTAATGCACACTGTGCGCTCCATAGACTTAGGCCGGGTTCACATATGCGCAAATTGGATGCAGTTTTGGGTCCGATTCATGAAAAAAATTAAGGCATGAATTGCATATGAACCGGTGAACACACACACACCGAACCTCTGGCTGTAACCCTGTCCTATACAGCGGGACTTAGGCCCACCCCCCACTTCCTCTTTACTGCATTTGACTGACAGCAGCAAGAGCCAATGGCTCCTGCTTGAATGCTGTGTGAAGAGGAAGAGGGGGGGGGGGCGGGATAAACGATGCAGCCGTGCACAGCGCTGATCTCTCCCTTCTCTTCTCCTTTACACAGGGAGGAGGAGGAGGACACACAGAACTGAAAATGTGTTTTACCCTAATGCAAGCAATACATTAACCTCCCTGGCGGAGGTTAAAAAATCTTTCCGATTTTAGGTGCTGAAAGCGGTACCATTATTTTGCATGTAATTCTTAAGGACGAGCAGCCCAAACCAACTATTTACATATGATTTTTTTTTTTACTGTGCGTTCTTCTTTATAACATCTCGGGTATGACAAAGTTTGAAACACAAAATCAAAAATGATAATATAATAAATAACTATAAATAAGTTAAAGAGTATATATATATATATATATATATATATATATATATATATATATATAGGTCCTTCTCAAAAAATTAGCATATTGTGATAAAGTGCATTATTTTCTGTAATGTACTGATAAACATTAGACTTTCATATATTTTAGATTCATTACACACAACTGAAGTAGTGCAAGCCTTTTATTGTTTTAATATTTGATGATTTTGGCATACAGCTCATGAAAAACCAAAATTCCTATCTCAAAAAATTAGCATATTTCATCCGACCAATAAAAAAAAAAGTGTTTTTAATACAAAAAAAGTCAACCTTCAAATAATTATGTTCAGTTATGCACTCAATACTTGGTCGGGAATCCTTTTGCAGAAATGACTGCTTCAATGCGGCGTGGCATGGAGGCAATCAGCCTGTGGCACTGCTGAGGTGTTATGGAGGCCCAGGATGCTTCGATAGCGGCCTTGAGCTCATCCAGAGTGTTGGGTCTTGCGTCTCAACTTTCTCTTCACAACATCCCACAGATTTTCTATGGGGTTCAGGTCAGGAGAGTTGGCAGGCCAATTGAGCACAGTAATACCATGGTCAGTAAACCATTTACCAGTGGTTTTGGCACTGTGAGCAGGTGCCAGGTCGTGCTGAAAAATGAAATCTTCATCTCCATAAAGCTTTTCAGCAGATGGAAGCATGAAGTGCTCCAAAATCTCCTGATAGCTAGCTGCATTGACCCTGCCCTTGATAAAACACAGTGGACCAACACCAGCAGCTGACATGGCACCCCAGACCATCACTGACTGTGGGTACTTGACACTGGACTTCATGCATTTTGGCATTTCCCTCTCCCCAGTCTTCCTCCAGACTCTGGCACCTTGATTTCCGAATGACATGCAAAATTTGCTTTCATCCGAAAAAAGTACTTTGGACCACTGAGCAACAGTCCAGTGCTGCTTCTCTGTAGCCCAGGTCAGGCGCTTCTGCTGCTGTTTCTGGTTCAAAAGTGGCTTGACCTGGGGAATGCGGCACCTGTAGCCCATTTCCTGGCCACGCCTGTACACGGTGGCTCTAGATGTTTCTACTCCAGACTCAGTCCACTGCTTCCGCAGGTCCCCCAAGGTCTGGAATCGGTCCTTCTCCACAATCTTCCTCAGGGTCCGGTCACCTCTTTTCGTTGTACAGCATTTTCTGCCACACTTTTTCCTTCCCACAGACTTCCCACTGAGGTGCCTTGATACAGCACTCTGGGAACAGCCTATTCATTCAGAAATTTCTTTCTGTGTCTTACCCGCTTGCTTGAGGGTGTCAATGATGGCCTTCTGGACAGCAGTCAGGTCGGCAGTCTTACCCATGATTGCGGTTTTGAGTAATGAACCAGGCTGGGAGTTTTTAAAAGCCTCAGGAATCTTTTGCAGGTGTTTAGAGTTAATTAGTTGATTCAGATGATTAGGTTAATAGCTCGTTTAGAGAACCTTTTCATGATATGCTAATTTCTCTTATGTCCTCCGACAGTCGCCGCCTCTTCATATTCGTCACATATGGGTATTAGACTTTGCTCCGAAGGAGTAGCTAGGCAACAGAATATGTTAACATTAAAGCTTTTAACATATCCCACCCTCAGGGGGTGGTCCCCTCAGTCAATACCCTCCTACTTCCTGCAACCATATCTCAGTTTTCAATGTCTAGCTTGTCAGGAGTGGCTGGCTCTCTCTGTGCTGGGGCTTTGTGCCCCAGACTCTTTCTTCTTTTTTTGATTTTTTGTTTGAGTTTTCTCTCTACCTTTACTCAGCTGTTCTTTTTGTCAGCGTTAGTTAGTTCTTCGGATGAGGAGGATCATGCGGGCTGGGTCTCGGGCTGATCCCCCTGGTCGCAGGTCGTGGGTCAGTGGCTTCCCAGCCTGCCATCGAGCGTTCAGCCAGGTAACGCTCCTGGCACAGTGAACGACCCATCCCTGTTCGGTGCAGGGATGATTGGTGAGGTGGCTACCTCACTGGACGCTGTGCGGTTTCTTAAACCTCATTCTGTGCGTCTTGTATGCGACTCTCCCTGCCTCATGTGCAGCGGCTTGTTCGCCTGTGCGGGTCCCCCACGCCATTGTGAGGTAAGTGTATCTATGTGGGGACCTGTCTGTCTGGGGGGGTGTCAGTCTGGGACTGTGTAACCTGCCTCTGTTCACACTGTTTGTCTCCCTATCACTCGGCTGCATGCTGTGGGCTGCAAGGGGGGGGGAGCTGTGTGACACTGTGTGTGTCAGCCTTGTCAGTGTGAGAAGCTGTGTGCTGTGGGGCATGTTTTGGGCATGTTTGGGCACTATACAGCGATCGCTGCGGCGATCTGACATGTTTTTTTATACATGGATGACATGTGCGCATTACTGTGCTGTGGAGCGGCGGTTTCGGTGCCAAACGGCGCCATTTTGCCTACACTCGCTCCGGCCGCATGTTCTACATGCATGGCGGCCATTTTCTTGTAGCCTCCCATAGGCTTTCATAGAGCGCCCTGGCAGCATCACTTCCTCTTCTCCAGGAACACCGATCGAGGCAGCAGCAGCGGCGAGGGTCTCCTCAGGTTATATCCTTCTTATCCATTGCCTGTGTCAGTTTTATTGTCCCTGTGGGGGTCTCATTGTGCTTGTGTGTGGTGCGGTGGGCTGCGCTCGCCGCGCTTGTTAAAGGGGCAGTTAACCCTTTATTATCCGGCATTTATAATAGGGGCAATGGATTCTCAGGAGGGCAAATTTCCTACCGCCTTGGTGGAAAGCCAGGGGACCGCTGTTTCCCCCCCAGGGGGGGATTTAGCCACTATTGTGGCTGGCCTTGCTGCTCAGGTGCAGATGCTGGTGGCTGCTCAATCTACTAAAAGACCCAGAGTTTCTCTTTCCTCTGATTCTGAGGGTGAAGGTGATGGGGCTGTTATGGCGGGGGCCTCCTTATCGGGGTCCCGCTCCTCCCTGGATCTAGTGGGGTCCGAGGTGGAGGCTGAAGTTGAAGGGGTTGATAATTCTCCCCCTGGCTCGCCTGAAGAGCTTGCAATCATGGATGAATTGATTGCTTCCATAAAACAAACGCTGCGTTTGCAGGATGAAGTGTGTCCCCCCGCTGCCTTGGCGGCTTATGGGACGCAGAGAAAACGCAGGACGCCGCAGGTTTTTCCCTGCAATGATGATTTTCAGCGCGCTGTTAAGGAACAATGGCGCAATCTGCGCAAACCTTTTGCTGTACCAAGTAGGTTCAAGCTGCGTTATCCTTTCTCGCCTTCCACTGATGAAAGGTGGTGTGTGCCACCCCCAGTGGATCACGCAATTGCGGTTTTAAACAAATCCACTGCGATTCCTGCAGAGGATTCCCCTGTGTTCCGTGATGCCACGGATAGGAGATTGGAGTCTCTTGCCCGTCATACTTATTCTGTTACGGGTTCTATGCTTAAGGCTCTGTTTGCCTCTCTCATGGCGGCCCAGGCGGTCGCAAGTTGGACGCAGATGCTTAGGCGCGTCCTAGTGGCCGATTCGGCCTCGCCGGCGACCCTGGATATGGTGGATCAAATCCACCAGGGTGTCATGTATCTGTGTGATGCGGACTTGGACCTAGTCCCGTTGGCTGCACGTGTGCACAGCGTGGCGGTGTTGTCTCGCCGCCTGGTTTGGTTGAAATGTTGGTCGGTGGACCAGTCTTCACGTAAGACCTTAGCCAATCTGCCTTATGATGGGTCTCGCCTTTTTGGGGAGTCCTTGGATGTGTTGATTAAGGGGATCACCGGAGGTAAGAGCACTCTCTTGCCCCATTTCCCCAAGGCTAAGGGGGCTTCTGGGAAGAAGCATGTTAATTTTCGGCCCCCTCGGGTCCTTTCGTGCCTTTCGGTTGCACTACAAGGGCAAACCGTTCAAAGGTCAAGGCTCTCAGAAGAAGCCCTGGTCTGGAAAACAGAAGTCCGGTCAATCCGGATCCGCAGCCCATAACAGTGCGGCCTGAAGGGGCGCCCTCACCCAGTTTTGGGGTGGGGGGACGCTTGCTCGGTTTTCTTCAGCCCTGGTTGGCCCGCGTGCGGGACAGATGGGTTCAGGAGATCGTTCGATCTGGTTACAAGATCGAGTTTCTCTCTCGGCCGGAGAGCAGATTTTTTCCCTCAAATCTTCAACTGTCTCCAGAGCGTTTACGGGACCTGCACCTGGCGGTGCGGGACCTGAGGGCTCAGGGAGTGGTAGTTCCGGTGCCTCATCGGGACAGATTTCGGGGGTTTTATTCCAATCTGTTCACCGTGCCCAGAAAGGAGGGCAAGGTTCGTCCAATTCTGGACTTGAAGGCTCTGAACCTCTCTGTGCGGGTTCGCAAGTTCCGCATGGAATCCCTGCGGTCGGTGGTGGCTGCCCTGGTTCCGGGGGAATTCATGGCCTCCATCGATTTGAAGGATGCGTATCTTCACATCCCCATTTTCGAGGGTCACCAGAGGTACCTTCGATTTGCCATTGCGGAGGATCACTACCAGTTCGTGGCGTTGCCTTTTGGTCTCGCCTCGGCTCCGCGGGTCTTCACCAAGGTGCTTGCACCGGTTCTGGCATTATTGAGGGCCCAGGGCATTTCTGTCCTGGGGTATCTGGACGACATTCTGGTTCGGTCTGCGACCAGCCAGGGTCTGGAGAAGGACCTGTCTGTCACGATGCAAACTCTGCAGGAGTTTGGTTGGACGATAAATTTTCCAAAGTGGACACTGAGTCCGTCGGTTCGTCTTCCCTACCTGGGAATGATTCTGGACTCGGTGCAGGTGAAGGTCTTCCTGCCGGAAGACAAACTCGGGACTCTTCAGGAGGAAGTCAGGTCCCTCAGGGACGTTCCGCTCTCGTCTCTGCGGACGTGCATGAGATGTCTGGGATTGATGGTCCCGGCCTTCGAGGCGATTCCCTTCGCCCAGTTTCACACGCGGGGTCTCCAAGCGGAGATCCTGTCTATGTGGGACGGGCGACCTCAATCTCTGGATCTTCAAATCTCGTTGAGTCATCGCACCAGAAGAGACCTTCTGTGGTGGCTCCAGTCCCCGATGGTGTCCGGGGGCAAGTCGTTTCGTCCTATCTCGTGGACGGTAATCACCACGGATGCCAGCCTGTCAGGCTGGGGTGGTGTTCTGGGCGTTCTGTCCGCCCAGGGGACTTGGTCGGAGGGGGAGTCCTCCCTTCCGATCAACATTCTGGAATTGCGTGCGATAAATCTCTGTCTTCATCGCTGGACGGACCGGCTGCAGGGCTGCCCGGTTCGGGTGCAGACGGACAATGCCACGGCGGTGGCCTACATCAACCACCAAGGGGGCACCAGGAGTGCCCGAGCGGCTCGAGAAGTGGCCGACATTCTGTCTTGGGCCGAGACTCATGTCCCGGCGATAACGGCGGTTCACATTCCAGGGGTGGAGAACTGGCAGGCGGACTATCTGAGTCGCCAGACCCTGGATCAGGGGGAATGGTCTCTCCACCCGGCTGTCTTCCAGATGTTGTGCGCGAAGTGGGGTCTTCCAGATGTGGACCTGTTCGCGTCTCGTCTCAACAACAAGGTGAGAAGGTTCGTGGCAAGGACGCGCGACCCTCGGGCAGACGCGTCGGACGCGTTAGTGGCCCCGTGGCATCAGTACAAGCTGATGTACGCGTTTCCACCGATTCAGTTGCTGTCCAGGTTCCTTCGCAGGTTACACTCGGAACGCAGCACGGTGATTCTTGTGGCACCGGACTGGCCTCGCCGGTCCTGGTACGCAGACCTCGTGAATCTGGCGGTCGACGCCCCGTGGCGTCTGCCTCTTCGAGACGATCTCCTGTCTCAAGGACCGATATACCATCCTGCTTTACAGTCGCTGGCTTTGACAGCCTGGCTGTTGAGACCGAGGTCCTGAAGGAGAAGGGTCTCTCTCCAGAGGTCGTTCATACCTTGATCAACGCGAGGAAGTCTTCCTCGGGGAAGGTTTACTACCGTACTTGGAAGGCCTATTTTGCCTGGTGTGAGTCCAGGGGGTTTTCACCCCGCACGTACTCGGTTTCCCGAGTGCTGTCCTTCCTTCAAACGGGTGTCGATCAGCGTTTGGCGCTGGCTACGATTAAGGGTCAGGTGTCTGCGCTGGCCGTTCTGTTTCAACGTCCCGTGGCTTCCAACTCCTTGGTTGGCACTTTTGTTCAGGGAGTGCGGCATCTGGTTCCTCCTAGGAGGGATCCTCTGCCCCCTTGGGACTTGAATCTCGTTCTATCTGTGTTACAACGTGCTCCTTTTGAACAGATCAGGGAGATCTCGTTGTCTATGTTGTCCAAAAAGGTTGCCTTTTTGGTTGCGATCACTTCGGCTCGCAGAGTGTCGGAGCTGGCGGCTTTGTCCTGCAAGTCTCCGTATCTGGTTGTTCATTTGGATAAGGTGGTCTTGCGACCTAATCCTTCTTTTCTTCCGAAGCGAGTTCCGGAATTCCATCTTAATGAGGATATTGTCTTGCCTTCGCTGTGCGCGAAGCCTTAACATCCAAAGGAGGTGAGATTGCATTCTTTGGATGTTGTTCGGGCGATAAGGGTTTACCTTAAATCGACTGAGTCTTTTCGAAAGACGGACTCCTTGTTTGTTCTTCCAGAGGGTCCTCGGAAGGGCATGGCGGCGTCGGCCTCTACCATCGCCAAATGGATCAGGCAGACCATTGAACAGGCCTATGTTTTGCAGGGGAAGGTTCCCCCTGTGCCTGTGAAGGCGCACTCTACTAGATCTTTGAGTACGTCTTGGGCCTGTCGTCATGGGGCTTCTGTAGCCCAGGTGTGTAAGGCAGCGACCTGGTCGACCGTGCATACTTTCACAAAATTCTACAAAGTAGATGTTCAGGCATCGGCGGATGCTTCCTTTGGCCGCAAGGTTCTTAGTGCGGCAATTCCCTAGGGTCCCTTGTTGGGGTCCTCTGGCTGTTGGGATAAGTTTGTTATCCCCTGGTTATTTGTCTTTTCCTGGGTTGTTGCTCCTGTTGAGCACTTGTTTTTCCTGTAGCCCAGCTGGTTTCCTTCCTTTGGTAAGGTTCCTTTCTTTGATGCGGAGACTGCGTTGCCTTTCGGCGCGGATGCGTTTCCCACCCCTCATGTTTGCACTGCTTTGGGACGTCCCCATATGTGACGAATATGAAGAGGCGGCGACTGTCGGAGGACGTAAGAGAAAACGGAATTTTTGTAAAATCTTACCTGTAAAATTCCTTTCTCTGAGTCCTCCGACAGTCGCCGCCCCGCCCCTCTTTTGGGGTTTGGTTGTATACTCTACTGCTATTCCACTGAAACTGAGATATGGTTGCAGGAAGTAGGAGGGTATTGACTGAGGGGACCACCCCCTGAGGGTGGGATATGTTAAAAGCTTTAATGTTAACATATTCTGTTGTCTAGCTACTCCTTTGGAGCAAAGTCTAATACCCATATGTGACGAATATGAAGAGGCGGCGACTGTCGGAGGATTCAGAGAAAGGAATTTTACAGGTAAGATTTTACAAAAATTCCGTTTTTTTGAGATAGGAATTTTGGTTTTTCATGAGCTGTATGCCAAAATCATCAAATATTAAAACAATAAAAGGCTTGCACTACTTCAGTTGTGTGTAATGAATCTAAAATATATGAAAGTCTAATGTTTATCAGTACATTTCAAAAAATAATGAACTTTATCACAATATGCTAATTTTTTGAGAAGGACCTGTGTATATATATATATATATATATATATATATATATATATATATGTACGTATACATATATATATACACACACACGTATACATATGTTATATATTTACGTATACATATATATGTATGTGTGTGTGTATATATATATATATATATATATATATATATATATATATATATATAGATATACGTGTATAAATATATATACGTATATATATATATATATATATATACTGTGTGTGTGTGTGTATATATATATATATATATATATATATATATATATATATATATATGTATATAATATATAAAAAGTACAGTAAAACTGCAGGAAAGGGCACTGGGGGGCAAACTAATATCAGTTTATTTTATTTTGCAATGAAATCAGTGTGCTTGTGTGTATAACTTTTCAAATTTGCCGCCGGTTCCACCCCCCTGCGAGCGTCACGTCGCAGGAAACGGAAGCCGGGGCTCTACAGCATCGGGCGGAAGATCCGGCCGCGGTATGCCGAAGGGACACATCGCTGGATCCTGGTGACAAGGTAAGTAACCCTCTACAAGGATCCAGCGATGCTCCCTGGCGGTACCCCGAGTGTTGCTCGGGGTTACCGCTTATGGCAGTGAAATCCCACCCCGAGCCACGCTCGGGAATACCGCCAGGGAGGTTAAGCTAAAAAAAAAAACATTTCTAGGTTTAGTATCAGTTTAACCTCCCTGACAGTAATCCTAAATGTGTGACTCGGGGTTAATTTTCAGTACCAAAAGCGGTAACCCCGAGCCACACTCAGGATTACCTGTAGTGATACTTACCTTGTCCCTATGATCACCTGATGTCCTCCGGCCAATGCCGGTGTTCTATCAGGATACCCCTTCCTATCAGATTCTGCAACCGCAAGTGACGGCCAAGAAAACTTACTGCGCATGCGCCATGCGTTTCAACATGGGCATTATGCGTTCCAATAGCTTTCCTATTGTAACAGAACACGAAGCAGCAGCAGATATGTTCTTACAATCACGCAACGCTTGAATTTCAGAATGATTTTTGCAGTAAACTCAACTTTTATACTGAAATAAACTGTTTCACCGCAACCAAGTGAAATAGTCTATTTCACTATATAATCAGTTTGTTGCTGAGAAATGCGGGGTGTACCAAGATGGACGTTGCCATCTTCTACCTGCAGGTTACTCGCTATGTTTACTATATTACAATAATAATAGAAATGCAATACTGGTATTCAGTCTATAAGGTCAGTTTACTGGTGAAATAAATGTAAAATTTAAGATTTGCATGGGTGTAAGAAGATGTCCGCAGCTGCTTCGTGTTCTGTCACATTATGTTCTGTCATTGGCTGACAGCTGATCACGTGGTAATCTCCGATCTGTGATCAGGCGAGTCTCATGGACTCGCCGATCACAGAGCGATCCGGGCACGCTCCGCAGGGAGTGCACAGGGCGCTCGTTATCGAGAGGACGTCAATGTACGCCCTCCCTGCAATTTAGGTCCGCGCTGTAGCCGTCATTCGGCTATAGCGCGGGCATCATCTAGTTAAGGTAATGCTGGGATTCAGCTTTGAACCATGAACATTTTGGTGGTTGTAGCACAAAGGAACGAGACACTACTCTTGAAGGGGAAATAAAAGCTGGTTACAATGGCAGTATTATGATCATGTTACTGGATATTTATTTTGAACAATACGAGTACATCTAAATCCACTATCAGAAACTGGGGCACAAATGGACTAAAGTGTAAATGAAGCACTGGGGGGGGGGGGGTTTACTAAAACTGGTGCATTTAGAATCTGGTACAGCTGTGCGTGATAGCCAATCAGGTTCTAACTTCAGCTTGTTCTGCTAAGCTTTGACAAAAATACCTGGAAGTTGATTGGTTTCTATGCAGAGCTGCACCAGATTTTGCACTCTCCAGTTTTAGTAAATAACCCCCACTGTGTATTGTTGCAAAACACACTGCCACGACACATGACAACATATCTGCTGTATGTGTGATGTGTCCTGGTCTTATTCATGGCACCCCATGAATTACACCCCAACACATTATATTGGAGAGCCCAATAAACCACACCGCACCACAATGATTATACTGTATACTAGTATGTGCTGCATTTTATTTTTTTAAGGGGGTGCAGGTTACTTCTTTTATAGACCAACATTTTTTTATTTTTTTCAACTCACTTGTATTATTTGCCTACCATGCCTTTTCATCTTGACAAAGTCAGCTAGCTATGCCTGGGGATGAGCAAATCTGCCTGCATGCAAAAAAGTGAAAAACAAAAACAAACTACAGCAGACAGAGGGTCTTTTTCATGTGTGGGTAATATTGAAAATACACAAATCCTTAAAACATGCTTGGGGGTTGCCTTAAAGGTGCCTTAAAGGTGTACTTGGTCTTACAGAACAGTGCAATTATTACGGATAGTCTCTGTGACAACATCTACTGACAGCGCAATATGTGGTGTGGGATTGATTTTTTTTTCTATGTTAAAATTAGCTTGGTACGCATATGGCAGCAGCACCTCAATCTGATTAATTTCAGTTTGAAAAACAGAAAACTATATCAAATACCAAAATGTTCCTATTTTCCTGGCGCCTATCCATGGCAGCATACATGCAGTAGTATGCTGCCATGTTGGTGCTAGGAAAAAAAAAATTGTATAAAATACTTACCATAATTTTCCTTTCCTGGCGCAAATCCATGGCAGCAAACTACCACATGTATGCTGCCATGTTGGTGCCAGGAAAACAGATTTTTTTTTTACATACACTATATTACCAAAAGTATTGGGACGCCACCAGTGCACAAAGCAAGGTCCATAAAGACATGGATGAGCATGTTTGGGATGGAGGAACTTGACTGTTCTGCACAGAGTCCTGACCTCAACCTGATAGAATACCTTTGGAATTAAATAGAGCGGAGAATGAGAACCAGGCCTTCTCATCCAACATCAGTGCCTGACCTCACAAATGCACTGGAAGAATGGTAGTAAAACATTTTCATAGATGAACTCCTAAACCTTGTGGACAGCCTTCCCAGAAGAGTTGAAGCTGTTATAGCTGTAAAGGGTGGGCCAACTCTATATTGAACCCTACAGACTAACACTGGGGTACCATTAAAGTTCATGTGCGTTTAAAGGCAGGCGTCCCAATAATTTTGGTAATATAGTGTAGATTCAGCAGAAACACATGGTAATAGACCTTTTTTGACCAGCAGATATAAGTTAGCTAGGAGATCACTAAGGGCTCTTTCACACGGGCGATCCGATCAGATCCGCCTGTCAGTTTTTTAGGCGGATCTGATCGGATCCTCCATGCAGCTCTATGGGGCAGCGGGTGTCAGCGGAGACACCTCCACTGACACCCGCTGCCATCCGCTCTCATCTGATCCCCCATAGAGGGCAGCGGGGGCTGAGACACCTCCCTCTCCGCTCTGCAAGCGGAGATGGAGCTGTCATCCGCCGGCTCAGCGGGGATCACGGATCGATCCCTGCTGAGCAACACGGATCCGCCTACGGAGCGGACCGTGTGAAAGAGCCCTAAGGCTTTTAGTTAAAGGATAAGTTCACTTTTTAAAAAAATAAATAAATGCACTATTTTTTGCAGGTAAATTAATTTATAACCCAAGTACATCATCCCCACCATCAAACATGGAGGTGGAAACATTATGCTTTGGGGGTGTTTTTCTGCTAAGGGGACAGGACAACTTCACAGCATCAAAGGGACGATGGATGGGGCTATGTGCCATCAAATCTTGGGTGAGAATCTCCTTCCATCAGCCAGGGCATTGAAAATGGGTCGTGGATGGGTATTCCAGCATGACAATGACCCAAAACATGCGGCCAAGGCAACAAAGGAGTGGCTCAAGAGGAAGCACATTAAGGTCCTTGAGTGGCCTAGCCAGTCTCCAGACCTTAATCTTATAGAAAATATGTGGAGGGAGCTAATAGTTCGAGTTACCTAATGTCAGCCTCGAAAACCTTACTGACTTGGAGAGGATCTGCAAAGAGGAGTGGGACAAAAGAGATGTTTGCAAACCTGGTGGCCAAGTACAAGAAACGTCTGACCTCTGTGATTGCCAACTAGAGTTTTGCCACCAAGTACTAAGTCATGTTTTGGGAAAGGGTCAAATACTTATTTCACTCATGAAAATGCAAATCAATTTATAACTTTTTTGAAATGCGTTTTTTTTTTTTTTGTTATACTGTCTCTCACTGTTAAAATAAACCTACCATTAAATTTAATGACTGATTATTTCTTTGTCAGTGGGCAAACGTTCAAAATCAACAGGGGATCAAATACTTTTTTCCCTCACCGTATATTTTTCAGTGTAGAAGTTCAAAATAAAGGCCACTTCTTCTATCACTGTTTAGATTATCTCACCCTGGATGTTATAATACATGTACTGTAGATTTATTTAGTAAAAATGTGGAACGTTCTTTTGCCCTTTCATTCCATAAAGGAAAAGCTGACAAGCTGGCCACGTCAAGGCAAAATTAAAAAAAATATTTTTTTTTAAAAAAATCAGCACATCAATGCAGTACATGCACATTTTTACAAAATGTTTCTCTTTAACCACTTGCCGACCAGCTGCCGCAGATATACGGCAGGAGGTTCCCGCAAAACGACGTACCCGTAAGTCGCTTCGCGGGAGCGATCGTGGGGGGCTCGCACGTGCCCATTCGCCAGAGGGGAAGCTAAACTGCAAGGGTGGCAACCGCGATTGCCACTGGGCACCCACAATTGCTCCCCGTGGAAACAGAACAGCGGTCTGCTGTTGTAAACACAGCAATGAACACTGGGCTCCTGTGTTCCTCCTATTTAGGAACACAGGTTCCTGTGTTCATTCCATAAGTCTATACACCACACAGTTAGAAAGCATCCCCTAGGGACACATTTACCCTTTGATCACCCCTAGTGTTAACCCCTTCCCTGCCAGTGTCATTAGTACAGTAACAGTGTCAATTTTTAGCACTGATTATTGTAGTAATGTCACTGGTCCCCCCAAAAGTGTCAAAAATGTCAGGTGTCCGATCTGTCCCCAACAATGTTGCAGTCCCGCTAAAAATCACTGATAGCCGCCATTACTAGTAAAAAAATAAAAATAACATAAATCTTTCCCCTAGTTTGTAGACACAATAACTTTTGCGCAAACCAATAAATATACACTTATGGGGTTTTTATTTTACCAAAAATATGTAGCAGAATACAAATTGACCTAAAATGATGAAAAAATGTGCTTTTAATTTTTTTTTTTTTAATTGGGAATGTTATATAACAGAATGTGAAAAATATTGTTTTTTTTTTTTTTTTTTTCAGAATTGTTGCTTTTTTTTTTGTTTATAGCGCAAAAAAATAAAAATCGCAGTTGATCAAATGCCACCAAAAGAAAGCTCTATTTGTGGGGAAAAAAGGACATCAATTTTATTTGGTTACAAAGTTGCACGACCGCACAATTGCCTGTTAAAGTAACGCAGTGCTGAATCACAAAAAATGGCACGGTCATTAAGGTGGAAAATCTTCCGGTCCAGAAGTGGTTAAAGATCATTGACATTTCCGTGGACTTTAATGGTGTCAGAACTGCATAGTGTCTTTTTCTAAATTACACAACCATCCCCATTTCTCGATCTCCATGAAGGCAAATCATTCTGTAGACCAAGAAAAAAAAAACTAGGAGAGCTCTTTGAGATAATACAGGACAGTGCTGAAATTCCGCCCAGACCAAAAAATGTTTTTTGTACTTCAGATATCAAGCTGATATAACAAAATGTGTCCAATGGTATACTGAAAAGACCAAAATGGAGCAAATAGGATACGTTCATTGTTAGAGGTTTGCATTGTAAGTTATCCTTTCAGTCAGTATGATGAAGTCCAGGCCTGGTTTGGCAAAAGATAAGAGGTTCTTGTTAAAAAAAAAAAATGGATTTTTGTAAGATCTTACCGTAAAATCCTTTTCTCTTAGCTCATTGACAGACGTAGTCCTCTTTGATTAATATCAATTGGGTTATGCTGCCCTCTACAGGAGTAGGACTAGGCAGAAAGAAAAACGTTCTGGCTCCACCTTAGGGGCAGTCCCAGAGGGTATATCCTCTCTCTCTCTCTCTGACACTGCTTTGTGACATAAACTGACATCCTGTAGCAGAGAATTTAACCCAACCCAACTCAAAAAGTAGAGGGGCGGGTACTACGTCTGTCAATGAGCTAAGAGAAAAGGATTTTACGGTAAGATCTTACAAAAATCCATTTTTCTCTGTCGCTCATTGACAGACGTAGTCCTCTTTGATTCATATCAATTGGGACGTCCCAAAGCAGTGCCACAAATGAGGGGTGGGATTGACGGAAATCAAAATCCAATCTAGAAGGCCCAACCGGTGCCAACTAGAAGTTTAAAGGCTCATCAGACCACAGGGATGAGACTCAAATAAAAATCCAACGGAAAAAAAACCTTGAGGTAGACCGCCGGTCTCCTCAAATTGCGGCCTGCAAAACCTTGCGGCCAAATGAGGCATCTGACGATGCCATCACATCAACTTTATAGAACTTTGCAAAGGTATGCACTGACGACCAAGTAGCCGCCTTGCAAACCTGAAGGACTGACGCCTGATGGCGAAAGGCCCATGACGCACTAAGCGCCCGAGTGGAGTGCGCCTTAACAGGGAACGGGGGCTCCCGACCCTTAATAGAATAAGCCTGTACCACCGTCTGTCTGATCCATTTGGAAATAGTCGCGGCAGATGCAGGCAACCCCTTTTTGGGGCCATCCGGGATCACAAAAAGTGAATCCGTCTTGCGAAACGAGTCCGTCGTTTTCAAGTATACCCTGATCGCCCGAACCACATCCAAGGAGTGTAAAGCAAACTCCCGATGATGGCTGGGCTTAGGACACAGGGAAGGTAATACAATATCCTCATTCAGATGAAATTCTGAAACCACTTTAGGTAGGAAGGATGGATTCGGACGTAGAACCACCTTATCTCTATGAACCACCAGACATGGGGAACGACAAGATAATGCGGCCAGTTCGGACACCCTGCGTGCAGAAGTGATGGCCACCAAGAAGGCCACCTTCTGGGATAACGTAGGCAAGGGAATCTCCCTAATTTCTTCAAAGGGAGGTTTCTGAAGAACCGACAACACCAGATTAAGATCCCAGGGCGGTAAAGGCGCGCGCACTGGCGGAGCCAGATGTCGCACCCCCTGGATGAAATTCCGTACCAAGGAATGAGTAGCCAAAGGTTTCTGAAAGAAGATAGCCAATGCTGAAACCTGACCCTTGATAGTGCTCAAGGCCAGTTTCTGCTCAACTCCTTGTTGCAGAAAAGCCAATATTCGGTTAACCGAATAGGAACGTGGAGGAAACCCAAGAGATTCACACCACGCAATATAAGACTTCCATGTGCAAAGATAAATCTTTCTAGATGTCGCTTTCCTAGCTTTAATTAGAGTAGGAATAACTGAAGTTGACAACCCCTTGTCCTTCAGCACCTGGGTCTCAATAGCCAGGCCGTTAAAGCCAGCGATTGTAAAGCAGGATGGAAGATTGGTCCCTGAGACAGCAGGTCTTCCCTGAGAGGAAGTCGCCACGGGACGTCCGCTACCAGCCTGACCAAGTCGGCGTACCAGGCTCGACGAGGCCAGTCCAGAGCTACCAGGATAACTGGAATTCCTTCCACCTCTATCCTGCGAAGAAGCTTCGGCAGCAACCTGAGAGGAGGGAAGGCATACATTAGCTGATACTGCCCCCACGGGGCGACCAGCGCGTCTGCGGTATCTGCTAGAGGATCGCGGGAGCGAGCTACAAATCTCCGCACCTTCCTGTTGAGCCGAGATGCCAACAGATCCACATCCGGGGTGCCCCAAAGATGGCACAATTGGTGGAAAACTTCTGGATGGAGGGACCATTCCCCCTGATCCAGAGTCTGACGGCTGAGATAATCTGCCTGCCAATTCTCCACCCCCGGAATAAACACCGCTGAGAGAGCTGGAACAAACCGTTCCGCCCAACGAAGAATGCGGACCACTTCCATGGCCGCCAGGACACTCTTGGTGCCTCCTTGGTGATTGACATAAGCCACAGCTGTGGCGTTGTCCGACTGGATCCGAACCGGGCTGCCTTGGAGCTGTTCGGTCCAGTGTATCAGACAAAGTCTGATCGCCCTCAGTTCCAATACATTTATCGGTAACCTGGACTCTTCCAGAGACCAGAGCCCCTGGGCCGATAATTGACCGAGAATTCCTCCCCATCCGGATAGACTCGCATCCGTGGTCACAATCGTCCAATATATTGGCAGAAATGACTTCCCCTGGCTGAGCATCGGAGATCAAAGCCACCAGACCAGAGACTCCCTGGTCCGCTCGCTCAATCGGATCTGATTGTCCAGAGATTCTGGATTCCGATTCCATTTGAGAAGAATCTCTCCTTGAAGGATTCGGGTATGGGACTGGGCAAATGGTACTGCTTCGAAGGAAGCCACCATCAAACCCAGGACCCTCATGCAAGTCCGAAGAGAAGGCCAGTTGTCGGATAGTAACAACTGAATTGCTGATTGAATTTTCCGGAGTTTCTCTGCCGGAAGAAATACTTTTGCCCTGGATGTGTCTAGAATTAGACCCAGATATTCGAGCCTCCTGGTGGGAACCAGAGATGACTTCTGCAGGTTCACCAGCCACCCGAACTCTTGCAAAGAGATCATGGTGATCTCTAGGTTTTGTAACAAGGTCTGTGGAGACTCCGCACGGAGCAGAAGATCGTCTAGGTAACCTAGAATCGATATGCCTCGTTGACGCAACAGCGCCAACATTGGGGCCAACACCTTTGTGAAGACCCGAGGCGAGACCGATGGGTAACGCCGCAAACTGATAATGATTCTCTTCTACGGAAAAACGCAGGAAACGCTGATGTCCTGCGTAAATGGGAATGTGAAGATAGGCATCCTTGATGTCTATGGATGCTAGGAAATCCCCCTGATGCAGGGAGGCTGCTACTGTGCGAATGGACTCCATCCTGAATTTTTGTATCTTGACAAAAAAAATTGAGTGCTCTTAAGTCCAGAATTGGACGCACCTTGCCCTCTTTCCTGGGTATTGTAAACAGGTTTGAATAAAACCCTTGAAAACGCTCTGTCCAAGGAACGTGGACCACCACTCCTTGTTGCAGTAAATCCGTGACCGCTCCCCGCAGAGCTTCTAAGCGATCCGGGGATAGTCGGATATTGGAAGGGAAGAATCGCACCGGTGGGAGAGATCGAAACTCAATCTTGTAACCTGACCTTATGACTTCGCAAACCCACTTGTCCGGGATTCTGGAAAGCCATGGATCCGGAAACCGTCGAAGACGTCCCCCCACCCCAGCTATGGGTGGGGGCGCACCTTCAGGCTTTAGTAGTCTTATCTTCAGGTCTGGAAGAGCCGGGCTTTTGCTTGCCCGACCAGCGCCCCTTAAAACCTCCCGAAGGAGTTTTGGAGGGCTTTGCTTTTTCGCCCGTGGGGCGAAAAAACTTCTTATGGGCGGAAAAGGAAGGCCCCCGTCTCTGACGAGGTCCTTTACCCTTAGTACTTTGTGGCAAGAAAGTGCTCTTTCCTCCAGTGAGATCCTTGATAATCTCATCTAAGTTGGCCCCAAATAGGCGCTCACCCTGAAAAGGGAGATTAGCCAAAGCTTTCTTGGAACCTTGGTCTGCCGACCAACATTTTAGCCACAGTGTACGCCTGAGAACCACTGCTGAGACTGATGCTCGCCCCAATAATGGCGTGGCGTCTAGCGCAGCGTCGCAGATAAACTGTAACCATTGTATCATCTGTTCCAACAGATCTGATACCGCCTGAGGGATCTCTCTCCCCTCTAAGTCCCGGCGTAACCACTTGGTCCATTCTGTTACAGTTTGTGAGACCAATAGCAATTACTGGTCTGAAAGCTGACCCAATCAGGGAAAAGATGGCGCGAGACACAGCCTCCACCTTATGATCCACTGGATCCTTAAAGGACGGAGCATCCTCCAATGGGATAACCGTAGCTTTGTTCAATCTGGAAATTGGAGAATCCACCATAGATGGTACTGTCCATTTCTTGAGGAGGGATTCCTTGAACGGATAACGCCTATTAATGCGTTTGGAAATAGTAGGGGCTCGTTTTGGATGACCCCATTCTTCCTTAATTACATTACCGAAACACTTAGGTAAGGGAAATATTTTCGCCATTTTGGTGCGTTTATTAGTACCAAATGGGATCTCAGTATCCGCTACTTCTGATGGTGTAACCTGTAGTCCTAAGGTTTCCCGAACAGCTACAATTAGTGCGTTTACCAACGCTTCCATTTGGGCTATGGTAGATGCCGAAACATCCTCCTCACTGTCTGAAGAGACAGTACCCGAGACACAAACCCCAGATGAGGTACCTGCAACTGCAGGGATAGGCTCAGACTCTGAATCTGAAGTTTCAGATGAAATGGGGGTAGGCGGGGGTCGCTTCCTTGCGCCCTGTCCCTGACAAGCCACTTCCACCCGGGATACAAAAGACTCCAAAACTGCTGACAATGACTCAATAGTAAGTGGGGAACTGGAGGGCCCTGCAGCCACCTCGAGGGGATCAGGTGGAGATACATGTGTGGCAGGGTCCATGTTAATCCAGGACACTTTGCCAGTGAAAAATTTGAAAAAATAAAAAATACCTTTTTCTTTTTTTTTTTTTTCTGTAATCCACCAGCGCAATAGCGCCCCTCAGCGTACCTGCTTTGGACCCCCACAGAGAGAGAGAGAGACCCCAAGGGCTCACCACCTGATGCAGAGAAGTTTCCTATCAAACTGCTGTCAGCGTTGTCCTATGCAGACTGGGAAGTCCTGTACTAGGTTTCCCGGGTAAAAGGAAGTGGCTCCGCCCTCTGTGCACGCCTTCCGGCGTTCCCAGCTACTCCTCGAGGTCGGCTGGGCACATCAAACATGGCCGCCCCACATGCAGGAGACAATAGGCTACGAAAAAATGGCGGCCTGCATGACCTGCGGGCGGCCTGTGTAGGCAATGCAGACATGCGGTCTACATCAAAATGGCAGCGGACTGCCGGTCTAGCGTGGCTCCTCCAGTGCAGTGGCCTGTGAACGGCTCTGGAAAGGCTGATGGCGGCCTGTCGGCCTGCGGGAGCATGGCGATAACTACAGTCTAAGGTAGGCTATAACCTCCTTTGCTCTGGATGCTTTATATGTTTACTATAGTAAATGGAACCAGGCTTCCTTGGATCAATCTGCTGGAGAAACCAAGGCTGCTGAAGTGTCAGCTCCCAAACCAAGCCCGCTGGAGTGTCAGCTCCTAAACCAAGGTTGCTAGAGTGTCAGCTCCCAAACCAAGGTTGCTTTAGAGTGTTAGCTCCCAAACCAAGCCTGCTGGAGTGTCAGCTCCCAAATCAGATCACACTATCACAGGGGATATGTGAACATGTCATAGGCTAAAGGGGGAACCTTAATGTCAGAAAAGGATCCGACCATACACAGAGGGGCCCGTATCCCAAAAACCCCACAGGGGGGAAGGGGGAACATTTACTCACCATACCGGAACTGACGGGCACCTCTCTTCACAGTACCCTCTCCACCGAGGTGGGGGGCTGTCGACCAATACGGACGCCGTGAATCTACTGGTTTCTGGCGTCCAAGCGAGACGTTTAACTCGCAGGGTCAGTCCCCGTTCAATGGGACTCTGTCGCGGCCGACCCAGCGCGAAGCTATGGCCTGCGCGCGCTCGTAGGCTGAACCGGGGTGACCACTGGATCTCAACATCCAGCCCGTCGCCCGGTCCCGCATACTTACTTGAATGTGTCGCGGCCGACCCAGCGCAGAGCTATGGTCTGCGCGCGCTCGTAGGCCGGCTGGGGTGACCACTGGATCTCAACATCCAGCCCGTCGCCCAGATCCGGCGTGATTTGCTTGAAGATCTCACAGGAAAACTGGAGACAAAAGCTACCTAAAAAAGAAAAAAAAAAAAATTTTCTAAAAAATCTTGCCAGGACCAAAGATCCCAGCAAGGAACTTAGGTCCTTACTCCTGACTAGACAGAAAAAAACTGACATCCTGTAGCAGAGAGAGAGAGAGGATATACCCTCTGGGACTGCCCCTAAGGTGGAGCCAGAACGTTTTTCTTTCTGCCTAGTCCTACTCCTGTAGAGGGCAGCATAACCCAATTGATATGAATCAAAGAGGACTACGTCTGTCAATGAGCGACAGAGAAATCTATCTTTATCTAATCAAATCTATCATTATATATATATATATATATATTCTAACTATACTGCAATCTCATATATATACTGTATATATATATATATATATATATATATATATATATATATGAGATTGTAGTATAGTTAGAATTAGGCTGGTTCAACGGACATTCCAGCATTCCTGGGGAATACATTGAGCAGTACACATGAACATTTAGGGCCAACCGTCAACAAAGGCCTGTTCTTCGAGCACCGACCTCCAATGCCTGGATACACGACCTGCCACATTCATCACATTTTACCACTGACAGATCTAATGTCCTTGTGTGATATATATAACGAGTGTGTGACGAGAGTGAGGAAAAAGCACTTGTATATATTATAGCCCTAAAGCTTCCACTGAACTGAGCCATGTCTCATTTCACCCGTTCGTGTAGTCCTCCAGATATTTCCTTATCTACTACAAACACACTAGATGAACTTCCGTTCTGATATCGAAACAGTTCCATTTTTAAAAAAAAAAAAGCTTTAGAAAGGGTTTTATGTTACCATAATCAGATATCAATAGGATGGCTAATATTCAAATTTGCTAATAATTAAAACTGAGACTCAGTTAAGGTGTTGCCTGCTTTACAAATGAACCTCCAACCAAAAAGGTCTCTCGTTTTTAGTTTGGAGTGTAGAAGGGTTAAGTCCCCTGTTAGGTTTTTTTTTTTTTTTTGCTGGCTTGTCCATGCTGAGGAGATTTCCCCTCACTTCCTGTACTGGGATTTGCTGTTTTATAATTGACATCAATAGGAAGTCTGTTCAACACAAACAATAAAAACCGGAAAGAGGACTCAACCCTTCCCAACTACACTCAATGAGTGCTTTTACTGCTGTCTGATTTTTTATTGGAGAATTACTCTTATTGTTACCTTGCCAGAGACAGAGGAAGGAAAGATAGACCCCAATAAAGACCCGATGAATATTCTTCCAAACTATACTAGAAGTGTTTTTTTAATTGTTGCCCAAGTTCCTTGTGGAGAGATGTGCCCTCACCAACACAGGAGGTGGGCAAGTCCCTGTTTGAGAGATATACCCTTAATTGGTTTGCCTTCACTACTGCAAAACTATACAATGAGAATAAGGCTGGCCATACATGTTAAACTTTTGTTGTACAATTTTCTGTTCGATCTACCACAAACCACATAATGTGAGGTCAAAGCTAAACAACACGTTCACTTGTATCTAATTAGGCAGGCCTTCGTACTACATACTTGAAGGTAAATTGTAAGAAAATTGGACAGAAAATTGTATCATGTATGGCCAGCCTTACACTAAGATTATATGGGTCACTGTAAGCAATGCCGCCATCCTCATCAGTGCAGGAATCCTCTGAGAGCAAATATATTTTTACCTCTAACTTAGATCTGGTCAGCTATGGCAAGCTAAGGACTGTATTGGTTTATGCTACCAAAGTTGATGTAAATTGTTTCATAGAGGTCAAAAAGGTGATTTCATTTTACTGAAGGAGGTGTTTCGCACTGCAGCACATACAGACAGACCATCATGCTTAACACAACTGACATCTACTAAATGTTCACAAAGTGAATAACTGACACATCTGCAAAATGTTGAATTTTTTATAAAAGCAGTTGTATTTAAGATTTCACCTTGCCATAGCACCACCGTCAAGTCTATCAATTTAGTCCAAATCCATTTACCATACAAATACAAACAAAATTGAATCTGGTGACATGTCACACAGAGTATTTACAAGACATCTTTGCGGTTTAAAGCATGAAATGGATAACAGGATTTGATTGTAGTGCTATTACCAGAAATACACCCATCTGCCAAATATGTGTACAGAATCTTCTAGAATCCCCTGAATGGGATACAATGCTTGGTGGAATAATTACGTTGTAGTTGATAACACATGCAATCCAATTTACAATAGAAAAGAAGAATTGTTCATTTTCACATTAACTTCTCAGTGACCGAGAGATCTACAGTGGTTCCTGCATGGAAAAGACCTGTGCTGCTTGCTTGTGCCATCAGTTATGAGGAAAGCTGCCCAAGAATTCTTCTCTGCTGCTCAGAAGAGGGTTCTGGACATTCTTGGCGCCGGTCCACACTATCAAGCTGCCAAGCCAAGTATCTGTTTCCAGTGTGTTCTACAGAGCTTGATCTCAAGAGGAACTTCTCTACCAACTGGCCCGGACAGCTTCAATGTCACTCACCAGATTTTGAGCCAGACATATGCCAAATATCTGCAAGAAAAATACAAATGTTTAAGCCAGTCTGTAGTGATATGCAAACTTGCAAAGCACCTTATTTATCTCATCAGCCACACCAAATACAATGGATAAGCATTTAAGTGATTGCCCAGTTTAGTGAAGATAACAATCCCTTCCACATGAGGTATATACACTGAAATTATTTGAGCAACTTTACTGCAGATTTTTGTACTTGCTGTCAAATATTTTTCTTGGAGTCCATGAAGGGACAAAGGGAATTCAGAATCCTGTAAAAACCCCTTCTGTACCCAGCATGCCTCTGTAAGAAAGCAGTACTAGGGCAGTGAGTTCTGTGAGAAAGCAGTACCAGGGCAAGCAAAAAACACACTTATATCCCTAAATGCGCATCAAGAAAAAGATTTTTCAGCAAGTACAAAAATCTTATTTTCTTTCAGAAATCATTGGGATGTCCAAAAGCAGTCCAATTGAGGGGTGGACAAGAACCATTGAAAGACCCAAGAAGGGACTTGGGAGCTGTCTGCAGCTCAGAACTACCAGAAAAGAAAATTCTTATATCTGCACCAAATGAGGAGAAGCTCCCTGAATAAAAAGTGGGAAAACTGCCAAAAACCAAGGAAAGACCACAGAGAATCAACCTGAAATTCAAGACAGGACAGGATAGAAAAGCTCACCATCAAACAAATGTCCCCGCCTAAGAGAACACGGAGCCTGAAACAACAAGAGGCTGTGAACCAGAAAAAGCCTAGTAAAGAAAAAATATACTAATAACGGGATGTGGTAAATCTAAAAGAACTCTGGGACAAGTTCACATGAGAACAGGTCCCCAAAGTGAGCCTTGGACAAATAAAAAGAAGAGCAGCTCGTCTACACGTGAACACCCAAACCTTACACTCCTCCCCCTTAGGATCAGAGAAAGAATGTTCCATTAATAAAAAAGGTTGCCTGACAAGGCAACCAATCTCACAAATAAGATATCCAAAGAGTGTGAGGATTATTACTCACTCAAACCACTTTGTTGGGCTGAGGACATCCAAAAGCCAATGCAAGCCAACACAGTGTGGCTGAAAGTAGAAATATCATCTATCATCTAGTGTAGCGACCAGGCCACCTGACCTGTCATAGGATGGACTTCCACACCTTTGTGGAGGTGAAAGTCCTGACAAACCTAGGTGTTGTTCAACCAAGTTTACCTCACAAGCCGGTTTCCTGATGAAGATGAAGCTATCTGTCTTGGGGAGCCAGAATTATAGCCCAGCTATGGGTACACCCTAGCAAGAGAAGTGCTCCCGGGTTAGGGGAAGAGACAACCCCCATTAAACTGAAGAAACTGATCAGTTAAGCCAAGAACTTCCTGGTTCACAGGAAAATGGTTCACCATCTGGATGTCTTGTCATCTGGATATCTTGCCTGGAATCCAGACACCCAATGTATAGAGGGGGGAGACTGAAAAGGACTGAGAGTTAATAAGAGAAGGAGGGAGGCTATGTTAAAATGGTATTCCCTCAACAGCCTACTAACCCCTAGAGGAGGGGGAATTTCCCTGGCATTTAATAAAAAGGTCCAGTAACATACAGGGTGAAGACTTCTATAGAAGGGCATCCACAATGGGAATGCTAGGAAAGGGCACTAAGGTGGACATAAGGTCTGATGAGAAATAGCAGATCCTTAAGGAAACCAAGAGACTAGGTCCTTTTTAGGAAAGGGAGCAGTAGAAACTGGTCTCTACCAACTTTGTATGTCAAGGGGTTCCCTCTGGAGAAGTTGAATGTGAGGAATACCTGGTACCACAAAGGGTTCACCAGTATCTGAGGACTTAGAGGTTTCCTGACAAAGAAAGTGTAATCCCAGGTGTGGGGTACAACTCCCAAAGCCAAATTCTCACGTGAACAAGGGGTCCCTGAGTGCAGGGAACTTAGGATGACCAGGTAAGATACATAGACTATCCAGGGGATGGTGCTGTTGAGCGTTTGGAGCCTCTGCAGGCAGGGTGCCCAAGGAGTGGAGCACAAACAGCTAAGAAGTTCTGATTGGATATGATGTCCCTGTGGACATGGGGGTGACCTCAGTGTCAGTGCATTATCTCTAAAACCATTAATTCAAATCAAAAATGTATCTACTCGCAGATGTCCAGACTACCAAAGCATATCAAACAGTAGCAATCAATTCGGCCACTCCACTTACTCCAGAGGCTTGGGAGGACATCACTCAAGATACTAATGGCTTATGCGTTTCGAGGGCCATGCCCTCTTCCTCAGAGCCATACCTGGCTAGGGGAGTATGGGCTGAGGTTACCAATAGTCGCAGGGCTGTGCTTTCAGTGTCTTAGCAAACACTTGTCACTTCTGTGCAGCCATAATGCAACTAAGCCTAAAATTAAGCCTCGGGAATTCAGAAACCAATGGAGCTGATGCTGATGGGAATTTTAGAAAGCAAGTGGTGACCAGGTTGCTATAAGTAGGCAGTGGAAATAGACCAGAGACAGAAGATTCACATAGTGCTTCTGTATCAGCAACAGGATAGTGGTTACCCCAGGCTGAATAACAGGAAAGAGAGCACATACCACAAGCGCATTGCTCCACTCAACAGATGGCACTCAGTCTCTCAGCCTCCACCCCTTACTGTGGTAAAACCAACTGTGGCAGGAAATTTGAAAAGGCTCTAATACATGGTGCAAACAGCAAGGTAGTTCATTGTGTTTTAGCCTGAATAGCCTTGTTCACAGAGCCAGGGTCACACCTGGGCTGTGCCACAACTCTGGACCTAAAAAGAGCCCCACTAACACAGTACATTCAAGCCCCACATATCCAGTCCAGCAGGGTCAAGGTTTGACCTCCAAAGCTAGGCGAGAAAACACTGATCCAGATATCTGCTATATAGAGAGCAGTTTAAGAAGTGGTATTAGCAAAGGTTCATGAATGAAGTCACAGGGGAAAAAAATTCCACGAACCAAGGAAAAAAAAGGACCGTAGCAAAAATTAGAGGCATGCAGAATAGAGAATATGAAGGCTGGCTTTATTTTTTTCTGTTTGTCATTATCCTATACCTCCTGTGTGTAGCAGTATAACACAGCTGAATTCTTGTGTCCCTCCATGGTCAAGAATTAACATTTTTTCTCTTTGATTGGACAAGAATGAACATTGTTTGCAACACCATATCCTTTATCTAACTGACTGCTAGATAGGAGGCTCTGCTTTTTTTATCACCATTTGAATAATCTCAGTGTTGCAAAAAAGAAGGGTGCATCAACTGCATCCCATTTTAGCCATGCATAGTCCTAAAAAGTATTTCAGGAAAAGGTAAATGCCTATTACGGGGGATGCTCTTGATTCAACTTCCATCTCTGTCCAGACTTCTGGGAAAAAAACAGGTAGTCAATCACATCCGTCTGGGGAAAACAGTGAGTCAATCCACAGAATACCCTCATACCTTAACCATAACTTTGAATACACATTTTTTGTGCAGTAGTAGGTTGAACTGCAAGGTAATGTTAATTGCATCAAATTACAAGATGGCTATCAATTTAAAAAAAAAAAAAAAAAGCGGGTAGCAACCCTGTCAGATTCTTATTGCAACATTGTCATCTGTGACTGAAACTGAGGGAAAATATGAGTTGTCACCAGGGTTTTTCTTTAGAAAATAGGTGCAGGAACCCAACCACGGCCACACTGTAGGTGGCTCCGACTCTCTCACTTGCAGGGAGATTATCCAGTGGGGGTGTCCTCATCCGCACGGCACCTGCCTCCCCCTTGTTCCCATCCTGCACTCAGTAAGAGCTGCTGAGGAGATCATACGTATCTGTGGGAGCCATTGGGAGACAAGCTGTCACTTGTAAACCCAGAAGCTGGACAAGTGATAGTGGTGAGCAGGGAGCAGAGGGCCTTAGCCAGAGGTGGTGGAACTGAGTTCCACCAAGTTCCAGCTCAAATAAAGCCCTGGTTGTCACAATAACAGGAACATAGAGGAAATTTTCCAGTTGTGACATCTGTTATAGTGACATCTACCTGTTTATGAGAATTTCTCTCACTTTAGAAAGATTTCCTCACTTCATGTTGTGCCTATGTGACAGGAAGTTTAGGGAAATCTCTCAAACAAGACACAAAAAAAAAAAGAATTTGATTTTTTTCAACCTCCCTCCCTGAGATTTAAATGCCACTATGCTTTCTTCAATGGACGAGGAGGAGGAACATTAATAACTTTTGTCTTAACGACTGGAGGTGTTATAACTAGATTGCATGGCTTGCTTGTAAATACAGTAAACTGGTGGGAGATTCTTATGTTCTGAAGGGGAACAGAGAATGCCTAGCTGGCAGAATCACAGGAATACTGGGTTGCAGAGGATTGAAGGGTGGAAATAGGCATTACCAGGATGAAAAATTAAAGTCCTGGGTTTTATGTGTCTCCTGTATGCATTTTCAGGCTACATTCCTGAGTTCAGATGGATTGTACCTTTCAACCTCAATGCATTGGGTCAGCTTGACAAATACAGCGTGTCACTTTACCCAGTTCATGCTCACTGACTAGATGCCATTCTTTATGAAAAACAAAGAAGAATATGACAGACACATTGTTGAAAGCTAATGTATCCAAGAGATCAAAGAATACATTCTCAGGCTGTCTAATAACTATGTATTTCTAGTGGCAAAAATCTCTGATTAGGCAGCCTATTTCTTATACAATTCATGCACAATGTATAAAAACAATCAGCGATGTCTGAAGTCTTTTCAGATGATTGGGCTTTTGTTACTGTGCCTAGCAGAAAGGTTTGTTTATGCGCTGAAATGTTGGCATACACAAAGGCCTCATTATTACCAGACTAAATCTCATGGCTAAGGAGAAAGAAGCAAGAATAAATGTACCTATGGATGAAAAAAATAATAATAACCTGATCAAGTCAGTTCTGGAGTGGACAATAGTTATCCGGTCTGTATATAGCAGCAGAATCCCTGGATGACGGTTTTCAGGGGAACCAACAATGGCCATTGTGCATTATTTCCATGTTCTCAGGTTGCCTTTATCCCCCTTCACACACATGTATGTGCAGGCAAATATAACCCTTTATGGCGATGGAACAATTGTTTATTCAAGCAATCATGTCCAATCAATCCATGCTAAAAACATCTGCACACCAGTTGCAGTTACTGAATCTAAGATAGTGCTTTGACTGCTAACTTGTTTTAAATGGAAAAAGTTCCTGGGGTGTCATTGTCACTATCCTGAGACAATGACCTAGAGTAAAAGTACAGGTTGAGTTCTGATGTAACTGGCTGCACCCTGATTCTGGATCATGAACTAAATACTGACAATGAGGATGATGGTTCACAAATTCACAGCTTCAGACATGCTGGCAGTGCTCAATAATTTATTATGACAGGTTCATTAGTTAAGAATATCCAAGAGTCTAGAACTAAAATCTCTGGCTTGAAACTGAAGGGAAGAGACCTATAGTGGGTATAGAAAATAATCACCCCCCCCCCCTTTAAAATAACCACATTGTGTTGCTTTGCAGCCTGAAATTAAGACAGACACCATTTTTGTTTTATCCAGCTGTATTTATTAGTGCAACTTATAACATCCAAGTGAAAAATATAACACCAACATATCAGAGAGAAATAAAAAAAAAAAAAAAAATCAAAGTTGGAAAAAGGATCACCCCCCTATTTTGTTGAACCACCTTTTGTTTTAATTACAACTGTCAGTCTGTTGGGGTATGTCTCTACTACCTTTGCACATCTAGACTTTGTAACATTCGCCCACCCTTTTTTGCAAAATTGCTCAAGATCACTTAACAACTTTCTGGCAGAGAGCAGCAGATATTTCTCAAGAATTTGATGGTATTTTGCCCCAATCCATTTTTCTTCTATCCTGCCAAGTGCTTCAGTCCCTGTTGCAGAGAAACATCGGATATTACCACCTCCATGCTTTACTGTAGCAATGGCGTTATTTTGATGGTGAGCTGTATTGGATTTCCGCCAGACATACATCGTTTGGTGTTGAGGCCAAATAACTCAATTTTAATCTCATCTGACCATAACACTTTTCTCCATGTAAATCTTTAAGGTGCATTTAAGGTGGTCAGATGAGACTAAAATTGAATTATTTGGCCCTTAACACCAAGCGATATGTCTGGCGGAAATCCAATACAGCTCACCATCCAAATAGCACCATTCCTACAATAAACCATGAAGAGGGTATTAATCTGTTATTGGGGTGTTTCTTTGCAGCAGGGACTGGAGCACTTGTCAGGATCGAAGAAAATGGATGGGGCAAAATACCTTTAAAGTCTTGAGGAAAATCTGCCGCCCTCTGCCGGAAAGTTGTCAATAGGAAGAAGGTTTACCTTCCAACATGACAATGACCCAAAGCACACAGCGAAAATGTCCACACAGTGGTTGAAGGAGAAAAAGGCGAACATCCTTGCATAGCTTAGTAAGAGACCAGACTTAAACCCCGTGGAAATCTGTGGAATGACTTGAAGACTGCAGTCCACAAACGGTCACCATCAAATTCAACTGAACTTGAGCAATTCTGCAAAAAAGAGTGGGCAAATATTGCAAAGTCTAGATATGCAAAGTTAGTAAAAACATATCCCAGCAGACTAAAGGCTGTAATTAAACCAAAAGGTGGTCCAACAAAATACTGACATAAGGGAGGTGATCCTTTTTCCAACTCATTAAATCTGTTATATTTTTTTTCTGACATGTTGGTGTTATATCTTTCACTTGGATGTTATAAATTGCACTAGTAAATACAGCTGGATAAAATAAAAACTGTGTCTGTCTTCATTTCAGGCTGCAAAGCAACAAAATGTGATTATTTTAAAGAGGGTTATTATTTTCTATACTCACTGTTTTACTTAAAACTTTGCTTCCCTGTGTCTGCAATGAAGTGAATCTAAGAGCTGCTATAAAGTGCCAGAGATTAGACTTTAGGGGGATTCTTATGTTCTGACTACTTACTTTTGAGATAAATTATTACTACAAGGATTGCTGCTGGAAGCCATAGGCAACAGATGAAGGGGATCTATGTTCTCCCAACCTTAACCTTGAACCATACATTTTTTTCAGGTTGAAACCCAAAAAGGAAGAGTGAACTTGGTAAAAACTGTGACTTATTTTGTAGTAAAGTTTTATATATAAAATGGTAAAGGCTGGCTTGCTCACTTCCATCTTTTGCAACTTCCAACTGGATACACAGATTTCCCATCAAGCTGCACAAAATTGAACAACCAATGGGTTGTGAGATTTACAGGAAGGTGGCCCCTAGAGTTGAACTCCAGGAACTCAGCCACTCTGTAAAATGTGCTAGATTATTAGAGGTTACGTCCAACAAGTTGCATGCCACCTCATGTACTTATCTTCCTAAACCATTCCCATTCCCTACTGGCACTTTAAGAGATTCTAAATGCCAGGAGGCGGAGGCAGGCATTTGGGTCATGTGACCACTGTGATTGGCTGTCACAGTGGTCACATGATAGGAATGCTCCTGATTACAGTTATGCATCGGGAGCTTTCTGGTCCCCGCTGATAACTGTTCTGGGAGCGGGTAGGGCGTACACTCTCAGAACAGAAAAGTGTATACATAGGGCAGCATATATGCAGTCTCCCAGTGTTAAAACCAAAACATATATGCATACAGCCTGCAGGAAGAGGTTAATATACAATTTACATTTTTTACAGAGCACCGGGAGCATAGCTTTTGCTATAATTCTGGCCCCAGCTCCTGCAGCTGAAGAACCACATGCAGCCATTGTGTTTGCCCCTCCCCTCCTTCTGCCCAATCACAGAGGGCTTTGTATTGTGTGAACCCATACACAAATACAAAGCCTTCTGTGAATGAACAGCAGAGGGGAGGTTTTGCTGTGTGTGAGATAGCAGTATACCCCCTGTCCAAGCACCAGGAGTATAGTGATAGCTGTACTCCCGGCCCTAAATAAAAGTTGTAAGTAAAAGAGATATATGAAGTGTCATGAACCTCACTGGACTTGACCCATAGTGAGCTAGAACATTTTACAAAATGACTGAATTCCTATAGTTCAGCTTTAATTGTTCAATCCTCAAATATATATATGTCTATTAGAGATCTATTTAAAGGTTCTTATCCTTATTCCAGGCTTTATCTTCATTGTGGGATGGAAAGGGTTACTTTAACTACAGTCAGCGTATCTTCACACTTTTTTTTTCTGAAAAAGTCCTTTCTACCAATTCCCCATAGCAGTGGGTAATTATATTTGGCAACTAGGAACAGATCGCAGGAGAGATTTGGTTTAGGCAAAACTGCTAACAAAGCACATTTAAGGGCTCTTTCACACGGGCGGTCCGATCAGATCCGCCTGTCAGTTTTTTAGGCGGATCTGATCGGATCCTCCATGCAGCTCTATGGGGCAGCGGGTGTCAGCGGAGGTCACCTCCGCTGACACCCGCTGCCATCCGCATCCGATCCTGTGCTGAAATCTGGACGGATGGAAACCCTATTTTTCCATCCGTTCAGTAATCGGAGCGGAGTGGATCTGATGAGAGCGGACAAGCGGTCCGCTCTCCTCCGATCCCCCATAGAGGGCAGCGGGTGCTGAGACACCTCCCTCTCCGCTCTGCAAGCGGAGACGGAGCTGTCATCCGCCCGGCTCAGCGGGGATCGCGGATCGATCCCCGCTGAGCAACACGGATCCGCCTGCGGAGGCGGACCGTGTGAAAGAGCCCTTAAGTTTGGTTCCCTCTTGATATTACCATTGTTGCAATCAAGATCACTTACCTGTAGAAGGGCAATGCCAATAAATACCCCAGCCACAATGGTTAGGTTGTCTTGAAGCCATTTCTCAAACTGTGGAACACAACCCTTAGTGTGAATGGTGGCTTGCTGGTCTAGTTCCTTAATGTAAAAAAAAAAAAAAAAATCACATTTCAAAAGAATTTGCTCTGTAGTAATTGAATCTAAAATATATTATAAACCTCTAAGGATTAATATTAACTATTTGAACAGTGCTATGGAAATGTATTATCTTAAGAACCATAAATCAGAAAACACCGCTGGACATCCCTCTTGTACTCACTGGCTTTTGTCGGACATCATAGCCACATTGTGTGTTGATGACGTCTTCCTAAAAGTTACAAGAAGAAGAATATGTTAATGTAAATATAGAAATGCTAACAGTATGTTTCCCCTGTATTCTTTTTTAGCTTATCTATGATTTATTAATTGAGTTTAGACCTACTGTACATTAACATTTTTCTCACTATATTCCTCACTCACTATAAGACACAATTTTCCATCATGTTCAGCTGGTAGTTATATGGGAATCAGGAAGTTCCCAGAGATGCTTCAAGAGAAGATCCCATTTATTGCCTGACCTAAATGGGAATTCTACTGTGTCCATACTACAAAGAAACAGGTGTACTTTACGAGAGGGACCATAAGTAGCCAAATTTTACTTTTCTCGCTCTCCCCCATTACACTGGGATACTGCCAGGCAACCCTAGAAACTGAATTTACTTCTCAGTATGGGGAACACTTGGCTTCACCCCTTGTTTGTCTATAACGGAGTGCTTGGCTACCCGAGCAACCAATCATCGAAATTAAATTTCAGAAGTCACATGGACATGTAAAAAACCACTTATTTTAGTTTTTTGTCAAGTTCTAGCTTGGCCCTATATAAAAGTAAATGTTCTAACCCTATATATTATTAACCGGTTGCCGACCGCTGCACGACTATATGCTGCGTCAGTCAGCCCCCCGGCCAGGCAGAGTGACGTATGGATACATCACTCGCCTGTCACTGACTTGAGAGCCAATTGCGGGCGGGCGCGCGCCCGCCGCGGCTCGTTCACTGACAAGTCAGTGCGTGTGACCGGCGGACCCGATGTAGGGAGAAAGGCGGAGCGGCTTATGTAAACAAGCCGCCCGTCATTCTCCCTGGTGTAAAAATGAAGATCAGACGGTTCTACTATGTAGGACCGTTGATCTTTGTTTTTACACCAATAGCCATGTCCCTATACAGTTAGAAAGACGCCCCTAGGACACACTTAACCCCTCCCTGTCCAATACAGTTAACCCCTTCCCTGCCAGTGTCATTTTTGCAGTAACAGTGCATATGTATAGCACTGATTACTGCAGTAATGTCACTGGTAACCCCAAAAGTGTCAAAAATGTCAGTCAAGGGTCCGATCTGTCCGCCGCAATGTCGCAGTACAGAAAAAAAAAAATCGCAGATCGCCGCCATTACGCGTTAAAAAAACCCACCAAAAATGACAAAAATCTTTCCCTTTGTTAGTAAACGCGATAACTTTTGCGCAAACCAATCAAAATGCGCTTTTTGCAATTTTTTTTTACCAAACATAGGTAGCATAAAACAAATTGGCTGAAAATGTTAAAAAATTTTGATTTTTACATTTTTTTTGGGGAATTTCATATAAAAAAAATGTGAAAAATATTGTTATTTTTGCAAAATTGACGCTCTTTTTTTGTTTATAGCGCATGATCAAAAAATCGCACAGGTGATCAAATACCACCAAAAGAAAGCTCTGTTTGTGGGAAAAAAAGGACATCAAATTCGTTTAGGTACAGCGTCGCAGGACCGCGCAATTGTCCGTTAAAATCACGCAGTAAAAAATCGCAAAAAAAAACCCTGGTCTTTTAGCAGCCAAATCCTCCGGGGCTTAAGTGGTTAAGAGTCTTATTTTTTAAGGATCAGTGAAGTGACACAATTTTTCCATTTCCCTGTCTTTGCAAAATTTTCTTTTGACCTAGCTTTCAGCTTTCTGCAACAAGCAGATTATGATTTAGTATTATATGGTCAAGAAGTACTGTTGTCATGTTACTGCACTGATGGATTTCATATTATATATATATATATATATACACCATTTTTAATATTAAACTTGTTTTTTGATGAGGGGCTTTGCAAACATTTTTTATTGAATTTTACTTTGTTTTTAAAAGAAAAAAATGGCATGGTCCCCAAGCATGTGGGTATGAGCATGGCAAAATAAGAACATTATTCCTCCCAGGAATCTTCTGTATTTTTTACATGGGGTTAGTACTTTGAACAGCTCAAAGCATGTTTCTTGAACCATGTTGAATGGTACTTTGTATCTCTAGGAAGCCACAACATTTTTTTTAGCAATTTGTTCGGCTATGCGCATTAAAATGACACCTTTCATCGTTAAAAGCTTTGAAAATTGTGTTTTACAATGAAGATAAAAGCCAAAAACATCTGAACTGAAAAAAAATCATGGTTATCAGTAAGAGCAATGAAGTTCCAATTGCTTTTTTAAATCACGTAATGCCAGGCAAATTATAATTCCATCAGCCTTCCAAGCAAATACACCATGCCAGGAAAATGAGTGTGAAGCTTCAGTACTGCCAGGAGATCAGTCTATGAAATAAAATGTTACCCACATTTCCAGGCTTTCAATATTACATGACTTGAACATTGTAGATGAAAAACAGAGCAGATTTTGTGTGCTGTAAAGGAGCAACATCACAGTGCATTCTCCAGCTCTAACATAAGTGAAGCCTCATGCAGAATTTGTCCTCTGTCAAGTAAATCCCGGGTGATGAGGCAGGAGGGCCAGGAATGAACTGCTGAGTGACATGCTTCTTTGACTTAAGAAAGCCGACTTGGGTTCATTTGGTCATATGAAATGGGAGCATGGAAAGCTCAAAGGCACAAATCTTACATCAGGTGAATTCTGATAAGTGGCAGGAGAAATGGAGCAGAACAGAAATAACTTACAGCGGGATCTTTGGTGCAGCAGGAGAATGGTACTCCACATCGCTCACGACTAGCGTTGGCATCCGTGCAGTTAAAGTAAATATTTAGATTCCAGTCGTCAGCTCCAAATGCACCACAACACTGCCACTGTAGAATACAGATACAGAGTGATCAGATATGTAGAACCGCAAAGGAAAAGAGTAATACAATAAATAGGCAATAGGATCCCAGCAAATATTAGTGACTGGGAGGGGTCCAAGGATCCTACACTTTTCTAGTGATTAACACATTTGTTAAATCAAATTTGTTGAAAAATCCTGGAACTCAATCCCATTCTCCAGATGCAGTCCCTCTTGAAGCAAGGGTAAATTTGGTTGAACCTATTATTGTACACCAACAGTGAAAAGTTTTAGAACAACCCCATTTTATTGAAACTTTTTGCAGTTTAATGTCTCAATGTACCATGAAAAAAAGCATAGAACAAATTAACAATTAGACGTAAAAAAAAAATCAAGGAATCATTTTCTTTAGGCTTTAGAATCACTTTAATTGCTTTTTTATCACCATTTTGAGAGCAATATAGTCCAAATATTGCTTTAGAGGGTGTAGTAAAACAGTATGTTTCAACACTGCTTTGATGCAGACAGAAAGCATGTAAGTAATTAACTACTTGGCACCAGTGCTATAGCCTGCAAGACGGCTACAGCACGGGCTTAAAATGGCAGGAGGGCGTACAAAGACGTCCTACCGTTCTCACGCTGCTCTTGGGACTCAACTGATTACAGATCGGGTAAAAGGCCAATTATAGCGGGCCCTTTACCACATGATCAGCTGTCAGCAAATGACAGCTGATCACAGAAGTAAGCAGGAGCAGTTATCACCTTTTTTTCCCCTTTACGCTGCCAGTGGGAAGAAAAGAAGAAAGCCGCTAACCGGCTTCTGTTAGAGGGACATCCATCCTACACAGTACACATCAGTGCCACTAATCAGTGCCCTCCAGTGCAGCTAATCAGTGCCCTCCAGTGCTGCTAATCAGTGCCCTCCAGTGCTGCTAATCAGTGTCCTCCAGTGCCGCTAGTCAGTGCCCACCAGTACCATCTATCAGTGCCCATCAGTACTGCTAATCAATGCCACCTACCAGTGCCCAGCAGTGCTGCCAATCAGTGCCTCATTATCAGTGCTGCCTATCATTGCCACCTACCAGTGCATATCAGTGCCGCCTATCAGTGCTTATCACTGCCGCCTATCAGTACCACCTCTCTGTGCCACCTATCAGTGGCACCCATCAGTACAGGCTCAACAGTGCCTCCTGATCAGTATCCTCCAGTGCCACCTATTAGTGCCCATCAGTGCAACCTATCAGTGCCCATCAGTGCAGCCTATTAGCGCTGATCAGTGCCGCCTCATCCGCACACAGCAAAGGAGAAAAATTACCTGTTTGCAAAATTTTATAACAAAATATGAAAACCTTTTTTTTTTCAAAATTTTCAGCCTTTTTATGTTTGTTTAGCAAAAAATAAAAACCCAGCGGTGATTAACCAGTTCCGGACCAGAAGGACTTGCCCCCTTAATGACCAGGCCATTTTTTGCAATTCGGCACTGCGTTAATTTAACGGACAATTGCACGTGCGAAGCTGTACCTAAATAAAAATTGATGTCCTTTTTTTCCCCACAAATAGAGCTTTCTTTTGGTGGTTTTTGATCACCTGTGTAATTTTTATATTTTGTGCTATAATCAAAAAAGAGCGACAATTCTGAAAAGAAAAAAAAACAATATTTTTCACATTCTGCTATATAACATCCCCCCCAAAAAAATTTAAAAATCTAATTTTTTCATCCTTTTAGATCAATTTGTATTCTGCTGCATATTTTTGGTAAAAAAAAAATAACAATGCAATAAGCGTATTTTGATTGATTTGCGCGAAAGTTATTGCGTCTTCAAACTAGGGGAAAGATTTATGTCACTCTTATTTATTTCATTTTTTTTTTTTACTAGTAATGGTGGCGATCTGCGATTTTTAGCAGGACTGCGACATTGCGGCGGACAAATCGGACCTCTAACTGACATTTTTGACACTTTTGAGGGGACCAGTGACATTACTACAGTAATCAGTGCTAAAAATATGCACTGTTACAGTAATAATGACACTGGCAGGGAAGGGTTTAACCTAGGGGGGATCAAAGGGTAGTGGTAGAGGAGTCTTTTCTAACTGTGGGGGAGAGACTTGTGAAATGATCACAGAGACCTGTGTTCCTATATAGGAGGATCACAGGCGCTCTGTGATCATTTAAGAGAGAACAACGGTCAGCTGTGTTTACAGGGGATGGACTTGCTGGATGAACACAGAGACCTGTGTTCCTAAATTGGGGAAACACAGGATCCCTGTGTTCATCACTGACAGAACAGCAGTCTGCCATGTTTACATCGGCAGACCGCCATTCTGTCTCCACGGGGAGCGAACACAGACGCCCAGGGGACATCATATCTGCCGGACCTGTTGATTGGCTCCCCCTGTGGCCAATCGGTGTACGCTTGCCCCTACTAGCTGTCCCACAAAATGACGTACAAGTACGTCATTTCGTGGGACAGAGCCAACCTGCTGCAGTATAAGTACGGCGACTGGTTGGCAAGGGGTTAAAACAGGCACATCTAAATATGCAGGCATCTGGGGTAAAGCTGTCCGCAAAGACTGTCCTCCGCACCGCCATCAACATCATCCCTTCCACGCTGTGCTCCATGAGTGCTTCAAACCTCGCTTTCAGATCACTCTACTGCAGGGTAGTCTTGCCAGTCACGATTGCAAACTGACAGCAGTGTGGAGGACGGTCTATGTGGACAGCTTTACCCCAGATGTTTGCATACTTAGATGTGCCTCTTTTAATCATCAACCATGTGAGTTGCTAAATGTTGAACCTTCATTAAATGTAACTATATTGCTACACTTAGAGGCGCCTCTCTTCTCTTTTATACTCTGTAGCTCCTGCTGGATTTTGCTTCTAATCCCCTTGTGGAGACTGCCATTTGTGGATGGACATTTTATGGTCACACAACCTATCACATTGCTATAATCTTTTTAAATGGACTATAAACTGAAAGGCTTATAAATAAATAAATGTGGAACGAATCATCTGAGTTTCTATTATTTCTTATGGGGAAATTTGCTTTGATATCCGAGTGCTTTGGACTAAAAGGTTGTTTCGGGAAAGAATTATGCTCGTAATCCAAGGTTTTACTGTAATACTATGTTTGTTTTGCACTAAAGTTAATTTTTCATTGATTCATTGGCCCTCTGTGTTCACCTCAATTCAAAGTCCCAGGGCATCCTTCTCTCCTGTTTTGTAAAATTAATTTTAAGGTATTTTTTCCTGAAAATAGGGGTTTGATAAATAATTGTTCAAATATCATTCAACATAGAAAATTGCACCTACCTTCATTTTATTCTACAGGGTCTCTACTTTTAGAGAATATAAACTTTTGGGAGTTTACAGTATCTTGAAACACACGGCACAAAAATGCAACAGGCCCTACTTTTTCCAGCACACACCAGCACAGTGTATCTTCTTGCATTGAGACTGTGCTAGGGAACACTGACTAAAGCAGTCCAACGCTACATGTATGAACACCCCCTTAAAGGGTTAGTTCACCCTTACAGAAACAATGTAAAGGTGTACCATCACCAAACACTCTCCCCACTGACCCACTTGTACTTACCTCTGGGCTTGCCGAGTTGTCAGCACCCCTGCAGTGACTTACAGTCTGGGGATTTGAAAACCCCGCTCTTCTACCTCTTCTTTGTCAGCACTTCCATGATGGACCAGACGGATTCTTCTTTGTCAGTGCCCACAATTTGACGGCACTGACCATTCAGAATCCATCTGGTCCTTTCAGGAGGCACTGACAGAGAAAAGCATTGCCATTTTTGCTAAATGATAATGCTCTTCAAATTTTTTTTTTTTGTGTGTTTAGCATGTTAATAGGCATGGAGGAGGAGGGGGGGAATGGGCTGTCTTTTAGCACTGTGTATACACCCACATGTGTGACTCTGTAGTCACATGGGCTCCTCAGATGTGATAGGGAGGAAATGTTCAGCATAGAAAGTCACTGAAAACTGAGCATGTGCAGAGTTGCCACCACAGCTGCAAAATCTCTAGCTGAAATGGGGGCATGAACAGAAGGTGGAGATAGAGAACAACAGGATCAACCAGGTTTTTTTTTGAAGAATACAGAAAACAAATCTCATAGTGACTGAGTGAGTATAAACATGATGTAATACACCATTTATTGATAGTTTTTTTTTTTTTTTATGATGTGGGTTTAGTGAAACTTAAAGGAGGAATAGTTGGGGGGGGGGGGGGGGTTGGGGTAAAAACAAAGCTCAACTGCATGCTTTTCTCATTAACCACCAACCCCCCCCCCCCCCTTTCCCAACCATAAGAGCTGGTTCACACATATGCAATGACAAACATTGCATGTGATGCACAGTGCACTGCTCTACAAATCACATGCGATGTCTGTGCGATGCAAATTCAGCCATACAGATTGTATGGCTGAATTTGCATCGCATTCGGACCAAACTCGCACAGGACCCTTTTTTGGGTCCGCACCAGAATCGGATGGCATGGGCGTTCACACCTATGCAATCCGATTCATGTCCGAACTGACAGTTCACACTGCAATATGCGAACTAATCTGGGGGTGTCATTAACTTTGTATTGACACCCCCAGCGATTCGCATATGGCAGTGTGAACTGCCTGCTAGTTGAGTGCGATGTGTGAACCTGCAGTGGATTCGCAGGGTTCTTGCATCGCATATGTGTGAACCGGGACGCAGTGTAAAAAGATCTATTGTTAAAATTTGGCAGTTGTTTTTGGCATTAGGTTATATGCACACTAGAAAAAGGTTTTAAAACAATTTCTCCTCCTAAATCTTTAGCCTGCTGGCAAATGAATGTACAGTAATCCCCCGCTCCATCGCGGTTCAGTTTTTGCGATCCCGGTAATTCGCGTTTTTTTTGTAATGTTATTTTACTATATAAATCATTAAGAATTAAATATTTTTGTGTTTTCCATATCTCTTGCTCTGTCTCTTAGTATCTTTTATGTGTTTAAATTAGTTTCTATTGTTTTAAAAGTGTGTTTAAAGACCTTAAAATGCTTTTACACGTACAGTGACAGTAAAAAAAAACATGCCTACAATGCATTTTAATAGGGTTTTTCTATTTTGCGGAATTTCACTTTTCGCGGCTGGGTCCGGAACGTAACCCCCGCAATGGAGGGGGGTTTACTGTATCTTTATTTAAACCATAGGAAAAAAAAAAAACGAGAAAATACATTTCATATTACTTTAGACATTAGAGCTGGATAATTCAATCGGTCTTCATTTACAGGCTTGTTTACTGCCCTGACAGGTAGATTAAGATTGAAGGACAGTAGGAGATCTTCCAGTCCTTGCATGAATTTCACGGTGTGTAATCTTTCTCCCTGACTCAGCAGATATTGCAAAACATGCAGGAAGAAAGGTAATTCCCTTTCAAGTGAACAATTGCAACTGCTGTCTGATAAAATGTGATTATTCCTGATTACCAAATGTTGTCTTTGCCAGCACAGTTTAATACAGTGCATTAGAGTTATTTAACCAACTGTGGAACATCTGGAAGGGACATGAAGACACATTTATTTTTAAGGTCTTATATATTTTTTTATTTTTTAATCAGAAAATCACTGAGGATAATTTGCAGGCACGTCTTGTTAATCTTGCATACAGGGTCTCACTTTACAGCTTTCCTACACAAATGGAATACTGTAGTTAATAAACATTGCTTCTTTCCCTATATAAATGGTAATGAATGGCTTCAGACTGCAGAACCGAAATAAGAACATGCTAAAGACCTATGGATGCATAACCAGCTGTCATGTACTGGATCCCTTTATCTATTTCTCATATTTACATGTGCTAATCCAAATAGGATTCCAAGAGGGGTGTAACTACAGGGGTTGCAATTGCAACCGGGCCCCATGCTTCAGGGGGCCTGGATGGCTGCCCTGTACACCTGGATAGGAGGGGGGGGGGGCAGCATGTAGAGAAATCACTGTCCTCCTTTTTCCTCCTGTAGCTGCAGGAGGAAAATGGAGGAGATTAGTTCCTCTGTATGCTGCCCCGCCACTCCTCCTATCCAGTTCACTTGTGTTCTGCTGTCTCGTGGCCCCTGTGTGCTCCCCTGCCCCCCCCCTTACTGTGCTGCCCCCCCCCCCCATTGTGCTCCCTTTCCTCTCCTGCCGGTTGCTGTAGGGGATGTGTCACAATAGAGAACCAGGAAGGGGTCGGTAAATATGTCATTTACCAGCTCCTTCCTTTTCTGAATGGACAGAGTCATAGTCAGTGTCATTGTAAAAAAATAAAACAAAATGATAAAAATAATACAATTAAAGTACCAAAAAATATAAACTTACTGACACCAGTGGGTGAACTTCCAGGATCGCAAAGGTCACACTTGTGACTGGGCCCTGGCATTCCACCACCGTGGGGAGGCCCCAAGATGGCAGGAAGGGGGCCCATTGCAGAACTTGTGAAAGGGTCCCCCTGCGGGACCGTAATAAAGTGCCCTGCAACGGGAGTAAAGGGCCCCAGGATCAGTGGGAAGAGCCCCAGGCTTGAAGGGAAGGGCCCCGGCCAGGGGTCCGGGGGGGCCCTTCATGGTTTCTTGCACGGGACCCTGAAGGTTCTAGTTATGCCTCTGGATTCCAACATTAGACCCAAAACTGCCAGGGAAGAATGCTCACCATTTACCTACCATGCTGCCCTTACATGATGAATCAGTTTGTAAACTAAAAATTGTATATCATGGTAGTTGCAAACAAAGTTTGTACACCAGTTGTCCCCTTCACATTCCCATGGGGTTCTATAGGGCCTTCTCCCGAGGTTAGAAACACTCAGGAGTTGCCATCATAGAACCCTATAAAAAACGACTACACTTTTGTGGCCAGTAAGATGTAAGCAAACCCAGAACGATGCAGGCACCATTGCAGGGTAGGTGTGCATCTGTTGAGAGGAAGTGGGGGCAAGCTAGCTAAGTGGAGCAAAAACGATACGTGGATTTTGTTTTAAAGTATACTTATCCTTTAAAATTGCTAATCTTTGGCAATATTTTAGGAGGGTAAAAAGTCTGAACAAGAAGCATTCAAATGACAAGTATTTCTCTGTTAAAGAGGAACTGCAGTCTGCTCATATAATTTGTAATAAAAACATGTTTGCCATTCTGAAGCTTCCCTCCAACCACTTTGCATATTATTCTATATATACTGTGATTCTGTACATGCCAAATATGCTGCTGAAATCTCCCTCCACTAAGTCTGGCTGCAGCCATTTTAACCACTTAACCACCGGAGGATTTTGCTGTCTTACGTCTGGGCCAATTTTTGCGATTCGGCACTGTGCGACTTTAACTGACAATTGCGCGGTCGTGCGACGCTGTACCCAAACGAAATTTACGTCCTTTTTTTCCCACAAACAGAGATTTCTTTTGGTGGTATTTGATCACCTGTGCGATTTCTACTAAAACAAAAAACAGCGTAAATTTTGAAAAAATAACAATATTTTTCAAATTTTTTTATATGAAATTCCCCCCCAAAAAAATGTAAAAATCAAAATTTTTTAAAATTTTTGGCCAATTTGTTTTCTGCTACCTATGTTTGGTAAAAAAAAATCGCAATAAGCGTATTTTGATTGGTTTGCGCAAAAGTTATTGCGTTTACTAACTAAGGGAAAGATTTATGTCATTTTTGGTGTTTTTTTTTTTTAACGAGTAATGGCGGAGATCTATGAATTTTTTTGCGGGACTGCGACATTGCAGCGGACATATCGGACCCTTGACTGACATTTTTGACACTTTTGGGGGTACCAGTGACATTACTACAGTAATCAGTGCTATAAATATGCACTGTTACTGTAAAAATGACACTGGCAGGGAAGGGGTTAATTGTTATTGGCGATCAAGGGGTTAATGTATGCCTGGTGCTTACTGACATGTGTGGGGGGAGGGGACTATGTGACACAAGGACAGATCGCAGGTTCAGCTATGCTGAACCCTGCAATCTGACCCTGCCTGTCACTTAGGAGATCCGCCCGCTTGTGTTTACACAAGCAGGCAGATCTCCACACTCGATTCCCCGACCATACAGCGGGAGCGAGCCTCCGAGAGAGGGGGAATGTCTGGTGACGTAGTACTACATCGCCAGACGTTATCGAGCCACTTTGCTGCAGTACAGCTCTAGTGAGCAGTGCGGAAGTGGTTAACTGTGGGCAGCTGAAGCTGCTGCCTGTTCACTTCCTGGATTTACACAGACACACACACAGATACATATACAGACACACACACACACTCACACCACTGCTTGCACTGCTTTGATGAATACACATGGATCTCTGCAGTCTCCTGTTATCTCTGTCCCTCATCGAGCCCCCTCCAGCTCTGCAGCTCTCATTGGCTCTCCTATGACTCCCCCCTCCTCCCTTGCTGGCAAACTCTCACAAGAGTGAGAGAGAGAGAGCTGTGCATGATGGTATTAGCCTAGGCTAATTACCAGACAAGAAAGATGAAGTGGGCTGTATAAGGTATTTACTGGCAGAAAACAAATGTTTTACTACCCAAAGTTAAAACATCAAGGGCAGAGGATTTAATAGATGGAAAACGGAAAAAATGACTGAAGGTCTGCTTTAAGGCTGATGGCCAGAGGTATATGGTCCCAATAAACGTTATCGTTAACAGGAATTAAGAGGCGTGGTAAACATGTATGAGAAACAGCCTAAATAGCAGATGGAAGTTCAATTTCCTGACAGATAATGTTCCCAGTTTAAGCTGATTAGGCTGAAAATGATTGATGACTGCAAGAAACTAAATGAAAACTGAGTTAACTCTTGGCTCTTCCACTTAGTACGATAAAATAGTTTTCTTTATCTGTTTCCTTTGTTGCAGATAGCTTTTCCTGCAATCCTAAAACAACCTCTGTAGTTCTGAGATAATATGTCATTTACAACTAATTTGATCAAGCATAATCATTTTAAATATTTTGAATATCTGGACCAAGTGGACCCTGGCGTAGACAGTCAGAACTTACAATTCGACCCCTTCGCACAGAATATGTGCTTGTGCAGTATAAAGACAAGGCTAAGGGGATGTATTCCAGAAGACTGGTTCATTTTGGTCTTCCTTAGGCTGAGTTCCAACATAAGCCATGTGGGAACCAACGCGATTCCTGTGCGGGTTCCCGCATCGTATGTCACTCGGAGTCGGTTCCCACTGCACTTTGTGAACTGCTGCGGGGGTCAATAGAAAGTTAATGACACCCCCAGATTGGTTCGCAAATTGCATCACACAGACATTGCATGTGATCTGCACAGCAATGCAATGTCTGTGTTCACACCAGTGTGAACCCAGCCTTAAAGTGGTTGCAAACCTTCACATGTACCCAGTGAAGTCACTGAACTTAGGTGATACACAGAAATTAAACAAATCCTCCTTCATAGGTTGTACCTGTTTATCTGCAGCCCTCTTTCCCCTACATCTGTTCAAAGTGTTGAATTTATACAGGATCTCTCAGCTCTGAAAAGCAGGGTGCGGAGACCTCAAGGTACATCAGTGAGGAGAGCTCTGAGAGTTGATTGGAGGGAAGGGACACACCCCCATTCAAACAAGACACAGGAACAGAGATGAGGCTGTCAATCAGCTGGAGCGCTCTCCCCATCACCATTTTTCTTTTGGTGTCAGGAAAACTTGTCAGAAGTGATTCATGCTGATAGCAGAGGAAGGAAGCAGCAGACAGAAAATATACTTAGTGCTCTGGATTGAGATAAGTACACACTATAGAGGGATACGCTTTGTTCAAATTTCATGTTGGAGATTTACAATCACTAAGTATGCTGTATTCTCTTGCTAATGTAGTCATGTGCAATGGAAGGTAATGGGCACCGTGAGCAAGAAGGTACAAGGGTGTGTCTCTGGTACAGTACTGTGATAGGTGTTCTTAGAAAGATGCCATTGACAAGCTGGACTTGATCATGCTCAACTCATTCAAACACTAAAGTGTCCCAGACTTGTCTGTGACTTGTATCACCTAGATACTATTTTGAAAAGGTATAGTAGAACAACCACTGTGCCACATACAGTAGGTAACTTTGTTTACTTAAAGCGGTGTTCCACCCTCCCCCTCTAAAAATTAAAACTCAGCAGCTACACATACTGTAGCTGCTGACTTTTAATATTAGGACACTTACCTGTCCTGGAGTCCAGCGATGTCGGCACCACAGCCAATGTTTCCATCAGTTGTCGGATGCTGCCACCACCATTGCCGGTACGGGAACCCGGCAGTGAAGCCTTGCGGCTTCACGGGCGGGTCCCTACTGCGCATGCGCGATGCGCATTTGGATTGGCTCGGCGGTGGCGGGAAGGAAGAGGGGGCCAAACTTCCGAGTAACAGCGCCGTGGTGCCGTCTCCCAGAAGTGGGGAAGGGTACCTTTTAAAAACAGGTACACGTTCCCCCCTCCCCCCTGAAAGGTGCCAAATGTGGCACCGGACGGGGAGGGGGGGAGCAAAGGAGAGGAAGTTCCACTTTTGGGTGGAACTCCGCTTTAAAAACTAGACATCAGCAATCTGTATATTCACATTTTCAGGCACAGGTCATGCAGAGGGAATGTCCATCTATGTTCCACATTCGACAGATAGCAGTGCGCACTTGTCACTGAAGCTCCAATATCCACAAACGATCATAAACTGCACGGTTTTTGATCATGTGATCACCATAACAGCTGTGACATGATGATCACATGAGGTTTGTTAATAACGTCTACCTGCCAAACTGTGTACACAGAGTAAATAGTCTGTTTAAAGAGGAGTTCCACCCGAAATTTATACTTACCTCCATCTTCTCGCTCCCGGTCACCTGAAAAACAAATGGATAATCGCAATTTTTTTTTTTTTTCACTTACCTTTTAGAGAAAATATACTCACCTTACTTCCTTCTTCCTCCCCTCGGCGGCCACGGCGATTCGTCACTTCCTGGCTTTTGCAATGATTCCTGGGAGCTGAACGTCATCGCTCCCAGGAATCATTGCGCCTGCACCGGCCCCGACGTCAGTTCCGGGGCGCGCGCGTCATTCCCTTCTAAACAGCTTCTGGGCATGCCCAGAAGCTGTGGAGGGATGACGCGCGCGACCCGGAAGTGACGTTGGGGCCGCTGCAGTGCATCGTGGGACCGAAGAAGGAGGAAGAGGACCGAAGAGGACGCGGAAGAGGATCGCGCTGGCTTCAAGCTGCCCACACCCGAGATGGCAGCGCTGGAGAAGACAATTTCAAGGTAAGTATTTCTCCTGAAAGGTAAGTGCAACCCGGGACAGATCAGAGGCTAGCCATTGTGGAATGTGCTAGCCCTGACTGTCCCGGGGGTATTTTTATAAAAAAATGTATAACTAGGGTGGAACTCCGCTTTAACCACCTGATCCCCGGCCTTGTTTCTCCCTATCTACAGTACTTGAGTCACCAAGTGTTTTTTTGCTTTGGCAATGTCTTGCTTCTACGCATTATAACATTTACGGTTAGTAGGCTACCCTAACATATTATACATCATTTTTTTCAGGATATATAGGGCCTAATTTGGTAGGATATTTGGATACATATACTTTTATCTCCTTGTTTTATATTAGGAATAAATAGAAAAAAATTGAAATATCACATTAGTGCAAATTTTAAGTAACATAGCAAGAACAGTAAAGCTCAAATCGACCATATGCATTTTACATTAGGGGAGTTTTTTTCCACTTCCATTGCTACATTGTGATTCAAACAATGGGGACATTTTTTTTAAATGTAACATTAACTACTTGCTGACCGCCAGCAGTACATATATTGTGGCAGGTCGGCTCTGTCCCGCGAAACTGTACGTCGTTTCCCAGGACTGCTAGTGGGGGTGCACGCATACGCGCCAATTGGCTATGGGGGGAGTCAATCAGCAGATCCAGCGGCCACGATGTCTGCCGAGCACTCACAATCGCTCCCCATGGAGACAGAACGGCAGTCTGCCATTGTAAACACGGCAGACCGCTGTTCTGTTAGTAATGAACACAGGGATCCTGTGTTCCTCTTATTTAGGAACACAGGTCTCTGTGATCATTCAGCAAGCCCATCCCTCACACAGTTAGAAAGCACCCCCTGGGGACACATTTAACCCTTTGATTGCCCCTGGCGTTAACCCCTTCCCTGCCAGTGTCATTAGCACAGTAACAGTGCACATTTTTAGCACTGATTACTGTAGTAATGTCACTGGTCCCCCCAAAAGTGTCAAAAATGTCAGTTAGGTGTCCGATCTGTCCACCGCAATGGCGCAGTCCCACTAAAAAGCGCTGATCGTTGCCATTACTAGTAAAAAAACAAACAAATAAAAATTACATAAACCTTTCCCCTAGTTTGTAGACGCGATAACTTTTGCGCAAACCAATTAATATACACTTCTTGGGATTTTTTTAACCAAAAATATGTAGCAGAATACAAATTGGCCTAAAATGATGAAAAAAATTGATTTTTTTTAATTTATTTTTTTAGGAAAGCTTTATAGCAGAAAGTAAAAAACATTTTTTATTTTATTTTTTTTCACAATGGTCGTTCTTTTTTGTTTATAGCACAAAAAATAAAAATCATCACTATTTGTGGGAAAAAAATGACATCCATTTTATTTGGGTACAGCAGCGCACTACCACGCAATTGTCAGTTAAAGTAACGCAATGCCGTATTGCATAAAATAGCCTGATCATTAGGGGGTAAAACCTGCCGGTTCAGAAGTGGTTAAGAGAAGATTAGGTCAGGTTGATGATGGCACAAATTAGCACATCATAGACTTATGATGTCACACTCTAATCAGCTAATTATCTCAAAACACCTATACAGGTTTCCTGAGCCTTTAAATGGTCTCTCAGTAGGTTACACAATCATGAGGAAGACTGCTTACTTGATACTGACACCCTCCACAAGGAGAGTATGTCAAAAACAGTCATTACTAAAGAAGCTGGCAGTTCACAGAGTGCTGTATCCAAGTATATTAATGGAAGGTTAAAAGAAGGAAAAAGTTTGGTAGAAAAATGTGTACAAGCAACAGGGATAATTCCAACATTGGGAGCATTGTGAAGCAAAGGCCATTTAAGAATTTGGGGGAGATTCACAAGGAGTGGACTCTGGCTGGTGTCAGTGCTTCAAGAGCACCACACACAGACGAATCCAGGACATGGGCTACAATTGTTGCATTCCTTGTTTCAAGCCACTCCTGAACCAGAGACATCATCAGAAGGGTCTTACCTGGGCTAAGGAGAAAAAGGACTGGATTGTTGCTCACTGCTCAGTAGTCCAAAATCCTCTTTTCAGATGAGTCATTTTTGTATTTCATTTGAAAATCAAGTTCCCAGAGTCTGGAGGAAGAGTGGAGAGGCACAGAATCCAAGTGCAGTGTGAAGTTTCCAAGGTCAGTGATGATATGGGGAGCCATCTCATCTGCCGGTGTTTGTCCACTGTGTTTTATCAAGTCTAAAGTCAGCACAGCCCTCTATCAGGAATTTATAGAGCACTTCATGCTTCTCTCTGCTGACCAGCTTTATAGAGATGCTGATATAATTTTCAAGCAGGACTTGGCACCCACCCACACTGCCAAAAGTACCAATACCTGGTTTAATAATCATGGTATCAGTGTGATTAATTGTCTGTGGGATTTTATCAAGAAGATGAGAGACACCAGACCCAGCAATGCAGACAAGATGAAGGCCACGATCAAAGCAACCTGGGCTTCCATACCACCTTAGCAGTGCCACTGGTTGATCGCCTCCATGCCAAGCCACATTGATGCAGTAATTCATGCAAAAGAAGCCCGACCAAGTATTGAGTGCATACTATACTGTATATGGACAATCCTTTTTTTATTGGTCCTATGTAATATTCAAATTTTCTGAGATACTGAATATTGGGTTTTTAATAGCTGTAAGCATAATCATCAAATTTAAAAGAAAGAAATACTTGAAATATCTCACTCTGTGTGTAATGAATTTATATAATATATGAGTTTCACTTTTTCAATTGAATTACCGAAATACATTTATTTTTGATATTCCAATTTTTTTGATGTGTATATACAGTGTCTCACAAAAGTGAATACACCCCTCACATTTTTATAAATATTTTATTATATCTTTTCATGTGACAACACTGAAGAAATGACACTTTGCTACAATGTAAAGTAGTGAGTGTACAGCTTGTATAACAGTGTAAATTTGCTGTCCCCTCGAAATAACTCAACACACAGCCATTAATGTCTAAACTGCTGGCAACAAAAGTGAGTACACCCCTAAATGGAAATGTCCAAATTGAGCCCAAAGTGTCAATATTTTGTGTGGACACCATTTATTTCCAGCACTGCCTTAACCCTCTTGGGCATGGAGATCACCAGAGCTTCACAGGTTGCCACTGGAGTCCTCTTCCACTCCTTCATGACGACATCACGGAGCTGCTGGATGTTAGAGACCTTGCACTCTTCCACCTTCCATTTGAGGATACCCCACAGATGCTCAATAGGATTTAGGTCTGTAGAAATGCTTGGCCAGTCCATCACCTTTACCCTCAGCTTTTTTAGCAAGGCAGCGGTCGTCTTGGAGGTGTGTTTGGGGTCATTATTATGTTGGAATACTGCCCTGTGGCCCAGTCTCCTAAGAGAGGGGATCATGATCTGCTTCAGTATGACACAGTACATGTTGGCATTCATAGTTCCCTCAATGAACTGTAGCTCTCTAGTGCCGGCAGAACTTATGCAACCCCAGACCATGACACTCCCACACCATGCTTGACTGTAGGCAAGACACACTTGTCTTTGTACTCCTAACCTGGTTGCCGCCACACACGCTTGACAGCATCTGAACCAAATAAGTTTATTTTGGTCTCATCAGACCACAGGACATGGTTGCAGTAATCCATGTCCTTAGTCGGCTTGTCTTCAGCAAACTGTTTGCGGGCTTTCTTGTGCATCATTTTTAGAAGAGGCTTCCTTCAGGGACGACAGCCATGCAGACCAATTTGATGCAGTGTGAGGCGTATGGTCTGAGCACTGACAGGCTGACCCCCCACCTGTTCAACCTCTGCAGCAATTCTGGCACCACTCATACGTCTATTTCCCAAAGATAACCTCTGGATATGACGCTGAGCGCGTGCACCTAACTTCTTTGGTCGACCATGGCGAGGCCTGTTCTGAGTGGAACCTCTCCTGGTAAATCGCTGTATGGCCTTGGCCACCATGTTGCAGCTCAGTTTCAGGTTCTTGGCAATCTTCTTTTAGCCTAGGCCATCTTTATGTAGAGTGACAATTCTTGTTTTTAGATCCTCAGAGAGTTTTTTGCCATAAGGTGCCATGTTGAATTTCCAGTGACTAGTATGAGAGAGTGAGAGCGATAATACCTAATTTAACATACCTGCTCCCCCATTCACACCTGAGACCTTGCAACACTAAGGAGTCACATGACAACGGGGAGGAAAAATGGCTAATTGGGCCAAATTTGGACATTTTCACTTAGGGGTGTACTCATTTTTGTGAGATACTGTATATATATATATATATATATATATATATATATATACACATTTACATACACGCAGCTCAAAAAATTTAAAGGGACACTTTGAAATAACATCAGATCTCAATGGGGAAAAATATCATGTTGACTATCTACAGTATGCCGATATGGACTGGGTAATGTGTTAGGAATGAGAGGATGTCACATAGTTTAATGAAAGTATAAATTATTAACCTACAGAGGGCTGAATTCAAATACACCCTGAAATTCAAAGTGAAAAAAAATTGCAGCGGGCAAGTCCATTTTTCTGAAATTTCGTTGCAGCAATTCAAAATGATACTCAGTAGTTTGTATGGCCCCACATGCTTGTATTCATGCCTGACAACATTGGGGCATGCTCCTAATGAGACGACAGATGGTGTCCTGGGGTATTTCCTCCCAGATCTGGACCGGGGCATCATTGAGCTCCTGAACAGATTGAGGTAAAACCTGGTGGTGTTGGATCGACTGAAACATAATGTCCCAGAGGTGTTCTATTGGATTTAGGTCAGGGGAGTGTAGGGGCCATTCAATGGTTTTAATTCCTGCATCATCCAAGAACCAGCTGCATATTCTCACCACATGAGGCCGGGCATTGTCATGCACCAGGAGGAACCCAGGACCCAATGCACCAGCGTAGGGGACTGACAATGGGTCCAAGGATTTCATCCCGATACCTAATGGCAGTCAGGGTGCCATTGTCTAGCCTGTAGAGGGGTGTGCGTCCCTCCTCAGACCATCACTGGTGCACCACATCACCAACTTGACTGAACAATGTTACAGGCAGCATAACATTCTCCACGGCTTCTCCAGACACTTTCACATCTGTTACATGTGCTCAGGGTGAACCTGCTCTCATCTGTGAGAAGCACAGGGCCCCAGTGGTGGACCTGCCAATTCTTGTGTTTGGTGGCAAATGCCAATCGAGTTCCACGGTGCGGGACAGTAAACACAGAGCCCTCTAGAGAACGTCGAGCCCTTAGGCCACCCTCACGAAGTCTGTTTCTAGTTCTTTGGTCAGAGACATTCACACTAGTGGCCGGCTGCAGGTCTTTTTGTAGTGCTCTGACAGTGCTCATCAAGGAGCAGATACCCGTCTTGCTGATGGGTTAAGCACCTTCTTCGGCCCTGTCCAGCTCTCCTAGAGTAACTGCCTGTCTCCTGGAATCTCCCCCATGCTCTTGAGACTGTGCTGGGAGACACAGCGAACCTTTTGGCAGTGGCATGTATTGATGTGTCATCCTGGAGGAGTTGGACTGACTGTGCAACCTTTATAGGGTCCAGGTATCGCCTCATGCTACCAGTAGTGACACTGACCCTAGCCAGATTCAAAACTAGGGAAAAGCAATCAGAAAAAATGTGTAGGGAAAAAAAGTCAGTGGGCTTCACCCGTAAAACCATTCCTGTTTTGGAGGTTGTCTCATTGTTGCCCATCTAGTGCAGCTGTTGTTCTTTTCATTAGAACCAAAGCAGCTGAAACTGATTAACATACCCCTCTGCTAGTTAACTGACCAGATCAATATCCCAGGAGTTTGATTGACTTAATGATATTCTCTATGTTGTCAAAATTATTGAGACACCTGCCTTTACACGTACATGAGCTTAATTGGCATCCCAGTTTTAGACTGTAGGGTTCAATATTGAGTTGGTTAACCCTTTGCAGCTATAACAGCTTCAACTCATTTGGTAAGGCTGTCCACAAGGTTTAGGAGTGTGTCTATGGGAATGTCTGACCATGCAGAAGTGCATTTGTGAGGTCAGGTAATAAGGTGGACGAGAAAGCATGGCTCGCAGTGTCCACTTTAATTCATCCCAAAAGGGGTCTATCAGGTTGAGGTCAGGCCAGTTATGTTCCTGAAAAATTATCACATTTCATTTATGTTCCTCCATCCCAAATTCATACTCATTCGTATTCATACATGTTTATATGGACCTTGCTTTGTGCACTGGTCCAAATCATTTGGTGGAGGGAGGATTATGGTGTGGGGTTGCTTTTAAGGGGTTGGGCATGGCCCCTTAGTTCAAATGAAGGGAATTCTTAAGGTGTCAGCTTATGCTCTCTATTTTGTGGGAACAGTTTGGGGATAGCCCCTTCCATCCAACATGACTGCAAGTGTGCACCAGTGCACAAAGCAAGGTCCATAAAGACATGGATGAGCGAGTTTGGGGTGGGGAAATTTGACTGCCCTGTCTCAACCCCTAAGAATACCTTTTCAATAAATTAGAGTGCAGACTGCGAGCCAGATCTTCTCTCCAACATCAGTGCCTGACCTCACAAATGTGCCTCTGGAAGAATGATCAAACATTCCCATAGATACACTCCTAAACCTTGTGGACAGCCTTCCCAGCAGAGTTGAAGCTGGTATAGCTGCAAGGGTGACTGGGATGCCATTAAAGATCACGTGCATGTAAAGGCAGGCATCCCAATACTTTTGGTAATATAGTGTATCTATATATACTATATACACCGGTATATATAGTATATATGGAAGTGATCGTACCCAGCTTTTGAGAGCCAATCACGACAATTCATCCGATATTATCAGATAGGACAAACATGAACATTTTTCTGGTACAATACCAGATCGTAAGATTTTCATTTAATCAGTTAGGTTTTAGTCTGAAAATGCAATACAGTTACAATAGAATACATTACATCACTTCCGAATTTTTATTTTGTTGTATGTAAATTTTCGTAACTTTAGTAACCTCTTCATTTTCAATATGAGACTTAGCATGCAAAAAAAAAAAAGACAATCATTCATCCTATAATCTCATTGTGTGTACCATGCATTAGCCGCTGGCACTGGCCAGATCCTTCGGGTGTAACCACCTCCCCACGTGAGAAAGCGATTGGAATAAAGCACATTCTATCAGGGGACTGCCTAATAAAGCTTATTTTTCAGGTAATCGGCAGACTTTTCTAGGACTTTTTAGTGGTACTTTAGATATTGTTCACTGCATGTAAAGTCTGCTTGTTACTTGCATACTGTACTTCACTAAAGTTTTATCTAGTGTTGTTAGGTAATTATGGAGATAGTAAAACTGTGTCAGAATCAAGATTTTACATACTGGAATAATGCCACTCAGTTATCTCCACAGGTTTATGAAACTCGCTTTGCACTATAAAAATTCCATTTCTTCTCAGATCAATAATTTATATGATGTAATCACAAAGCTGTAAATATATTCCATAACCTTTTAATCATGTACGTACTTCTTTATCGTTTTTAATTTATGAAAGCGCAAAACTGGCTGTCACATGAAAAGCTATAACATGCTATGAAAACAATGCTTTGAAATTAGCATTTTGGAATAAATATTATGGACCTGTTCACACCAGTGGGTGTATATTATGGTCCATTTAATGCACAAGTGCAAGTGTGTGCTGTGTAGAGGCAATGCAACCGGTACCCCGTATTGCAGCGTTTAGAGAGCGCCTCCTCCCAATAGGCCAAAGCCACTGACACATTTATTTTTATATATATTTTTTATATAACTAAGCCCTGGGGAGGGATTAAATGTGTCAGGGGGGTGTGGCTTATTTGGAGGAGTCAGGGCTAAGATGTCACTGTCAAGCGTTAGGGAGCCGGGGGGGCATTCCTACCACCTCCTGAATGCCTGTTTTCTTTTTTTTTTTTTCTTTTTTTGTTTTGCTTAATGGAGATTTGTAATGGGTCAAGACTATGGCTCACTGTTGCAGCATGGCCCCATTGACTTAAATGGGCGAGTTTGACAGGTTGTATTAAATTTGACACTGCAACAAAATATCACGGCATGTGTACAGTACAGGTCCCCCTTCTGTATGGTAGCTTTTAAGTGGGCTGTCAAACCATGGCTCAGCAGCCTGTTTTTACCAGTGCGAAAGGGGGATTAAGAATTTTTGTTTTTAAGTGTAATACCAATTTATGCACTATAAAAAAAGAAAAAACCTTTCTATGAAAAAAAAAAAACATATATATTGCAAAACCCAAACAATATGTGCATACCTTCCATTTTTTGATATGGGAGCAAGGGACACCTATTAGCAAAAGTATGTAGGCATAGGACACACTCCCACCACGCCCCCCTTAAAGGAGAATTAAACAAACAAAAAAAGATTAGTTAAACCCACAAGTGTTTTTTTTTTTTTTTTTTTTTTGCTTTTTTTGCCAGTATTATTCTTTTATATTGGCTTTTGAAATTTACAAATGCAGCAATTTTTCAAATTGGATGAAAAGTTTAGCACTGGAAACCACTATTTGAAAGATAAATAATGCATTTTACATACAACTTTATAGATCAGACCAAAATAAGGGACAAAGGAGGAAGGAAGGAGGGATAGAGGGACTTTATTCCAAATCAGGGACAGTTGGGAGCTATGTATGCCTTATGTGGTCACCTTTTCAGCATGTAATCGTAAGAAAAAATTCTGTTCCAAGAAGAGTTTGGAGCTTTTTGTGTCAATCATAGTGATGCAACGTTGGCTATTACCGACATGGAGTCATAAATGATTAAAATAATTAAAGGGTTTGTAAGGTTTTAAAGTTTTTCACCTTAATGCATTCTTTGTTGCAGCACCCACCATGAAGCTACAGCCGCTGGGTCTCATCTCTGTGTGGTTATGAGTAAGCGACCTACAGCGTCGTGAAACGCGTCAACCGGACACGTCTGTTCTGTACACTGTCTGTCTACTTTATTTGTCAGGAATAAATATACCTTTGATTTCATCATAATACCCTGAGTGCGGTCTCAAACTTGGATTTCTTCTCATCTCATTAGACAAACTGATAGCAGCAGGAACCATTGGCTCCTGCTGTTGTCAATCAAATCCAGTGACACAGGATCAGGGGACCGGACCAAGTCCCGCTGTCTGTGTCAATGAATGCAGCAGCAGGACTTAGGAACGCGCCCGCACAAGTGCTCCCATGGACAGTGGCTTTCCATGGGAGCACCCGATGAAGAGGAGGAGCCAGGAGTGCCGCCAAGGCACCCCAGAAGAGAAGGACCGTGGCTGCTCTGTGCAAAATCATTGCACAGAGCGAGTAAGTATAACAGGTTTGTTATTTTTATTTCTTTTAAAAATGAAACTTTACAACCCTTTTAAAGATATTTATGCACAGAACTAGCAAAAGGATGTGTTTGTAAAGCCCTGCCAGGTGCACCTAAACTGATAGCGGGAAGGACAATATTAAGAGCCAGTCAGGGTTTAAATTGGCCGACATAGTTCACATTTAAACATGCACATTCTCACAGAAGGGGAGAGCAGAGTGATGTTTTCAATAATGTTTTACTGTTCTTACTTCTTACACTAGCCGCCCTATCCAGTCATAGGGTGGGTCCTATATTGCTGACCTGCATTGTAGTGGGTAGGTACATCCACGACATGCTTGTGTTGTCTGGCTAGGGTTTCAAAATTACAAGTCTGGCTAAACAGAGTAACAAACCTATTGGAATATAAACATTTTGATGTTAGTGTTTGCTTAGACTAAAGTTTTCTTTAAGTCATACGTACATATTCCTGTGTGAAGTCAATGAGGTTCTGCAGGTCAATATCATCTCTGTAAGCTTTAATGTTGCTGTTGATAAAGATATAAAGCTGATCCTTAATCCAGTCTTTAAAGACAAATGCCAAGACCCCCGCTGTGAGCTCCAGGAAGAAAATAATTCCCAAGAAAACAGAAAACTGCAAATAAAACAAGAATTATATGTACAGACCCAATAAATAATAGCACAAAAAAATGTGACAATAAATGATTTAACATCGTAGTACTGGCTGGCAATGGTTACAGACTTATTTCTTAGGATATGATATCAATCAATAAACATGGTCATTTTTCATGTAGTTTCATCATGCCAATCTAGTACATTTACCAAATATCATTGTGCTTATATTTGTCAGCCTTTTATCTTTAATTAGGTAAAAGCTTTATTACAAAAGAAAAAAAATCAGTTTCTTTATTTAAAAAGTGTTAACTGCACTTTAACCACTTCTGGACCGGAAGATTTTCCTCCTTAATGACCAGGCCATTTTTTGCGATTTGGCACTGCAAAATTTGAACTGACAATTGCGCAGTCGTGCGACGCTGTACCCAAATAAAATTGATGTCCCCTTTTTCCCCACAAATAGAGCTTTCTTTTGGTGGTATTTGATCACCTGTGCGATTTTTATTTTTTGCGTTATAAACAAAAAAAGAGTGACAATTCTGAAAAATAAAAACAATATTTTTCACTTTCTGCTATATAACATTCCCAATAGAAAAAAATTTTAATCAAATGTTTTCATCATTTTAGGCCAATTTGTATTCTACTACATATTTTTGGTAAAAAAAAAAAAAATCCCAATAAGTGTACTTTGATTAGTTTGCGCAAAAGTTATCGCGTCTACAAATTTATGTGATTTTTCTTTCTTTTCTTTTTTTTTTTTTACTAGTAATGGCGGCGATCAGCGGTTTTTAGCGTGACTGTAACATTGCCAGGGACAGATCGGACCCCTAACTGGGATTTTTTACACTTTGGGGGGACCAGTGACATTACTACAGTAATCAGTGCTAAAAATATGCACTGTTACTGTACTGACACTGGCAGGGAAGGGGTGAACACCAGGGGGTGATCAAAGGGTTAAATGTGAGCCTAGGGTTTTTTCTAGCTGTGGGAGGATGGGCTTATGGAATCAACACAGAGACCTGTGTTCCTAAATAGGAGGAACACAGAAGCTCTGTGTTGATTGCTGAGAGAACAACGGTCTGCTGTGTTTACAACAGCAGACCACTGTTCTCTCTCCACGGGGAGTGATCGCGGGTACCCAAGGATAATCGTGGCTGCTGGCCCCGTGCATCAGCTTCCCCGCAGGCGAATGGGCACGCACACGTCCGCGCCTTCAGGATCGTTCCCGCGAACTGCCGTACAGGCACCGCAATTCGCAGGAACCTGCGACCTGCTGCCATATATCTGCGGTGACTGGTCTGCAAGTGGTTAATTTGTTAGTCATTATGTAAAGTCTATCTAAATCCACTAGCCTATCCACCACTACCCCTGCCACAGGTTGACAATGTTGCTGTCCAGGGGGGGCTATATTGCTCCTCTATAGACACAATGAAGAAGTAAGAGAAGCCACCTTAAGACAGGAAGTGGGTTTTTAGCCAGATAAACGGGTGAAAATAAAGGGAAAACGCCTAAAAAAGAAAATTAACGCAGCCACAAATCTAAGGACTGTATACTACAATATATTACATTGTTGCTTTTGGTTTTTGATACACTTTAATCTGTGGAGATTCCAACCTGACCACACACAAAACATTTAGATGAGTTTAAAGATGCTAGGACTTTCTGCAGAGTGCTAGAACACTATACTCTTGTAGATTGCTGGAGGAAAATCAATCTAACTCATCAAGACTACACTTTTTACTCTCACCTTATCATTTCTTGCATACTGACCATCCTTTTCACAATGTCTTCTCTCCCCCTGGTCACAGATTTGGAAATTATCTTAATACCCTGGACCAACCTAAACACTGTCCCCCCACCTTCTAGCCATTATTATGCAAAAATATGGAATATAACTGATCTCTGAATCACTCACAAAAACATAATTTTGTATTCAACACAAGGGGCATAAAAAAAAAAACTAGGGTTAGTCTGATGGCCAGCATTATTCAACCCACTTCCTCTGAGCCCAGATCATCATGGACCGGCCACAGAGTGTGACTGGACAGTGAAATAAGAAGCAGCATAGTAATGAGCTTCTTACCATGCTTTCTCCTCCTATCATCATGCTTATTGTCAGCACAAATGGGCTCCTTCGTCTATTTCTTCCTCTCACACTCGAACTTGGGAGTTGTACATGGACTGTAAATGACTAATACCAGGTTGAATTCAGGTACATACACTGCTTGCATTGTACAAATACATTTAATGGATAAGCTGATTTTCATGAAAAATAAATAAATGCACATATTTTTTGTAGAGAAAAAAAAAATGAATGTATTATTTTTTCCTACAGGAGCCTGCCAAGCATTGCACCTGTGATCAGTGGATGGCGGGTGCAATGTCAGGCTCCTGCTGGAACATGTTACAAGCGTAACGTGTAAAGGTGAACTTAGTCTTTAATGATGTATTACAGACTGCAGAGCTGCATTTACTTGTTACTTTATATAAGAATTTCAAATTTAATGAGTAGAATTTGGGGTTTATTGATTAACAGGCAAAGCTTAAAACCTTGTCCAGTGATCCTACAGCATTCCTTCAAATTCCAATGGGAGAATTATAACCTTCCCCATTTGGGTATTTAACTCACAAACTCTTATAAAACTTTATATGTAGCTATTAAAAAATCAAAGTTTCAAGCCCTGATGTCATCTCTTTTGTCTCTCTTGGTTTGGCCACATTTTACCATTGAACCAGTGAAAATGACATTACTTCCAAAAATTATTGTACTTTTTATGGTCCTCCTGATTTAAGTCACCTCTCACATTTAACAACGCATTCAAAATAGAATAATTTAAATTTTATGGGATAATCATAGACTCCCACACAAAACTATTTACCCCCAGAAACCTTCTACCAGATTGGGATTGCCAAACATTGCCAAGTACTATCCAGCATCACAATTAGCACAAAACTTGCCAAATACCACGCTACATCTGAGACACCTTTTTAGTTGGCCTTCAGTCTATCAAGACCAACTCAGTTGGACATAATAACTTGCGGATCCCTCCAAGTGTCATACTCGATTGCGGAGATTATCTACAACTGTATGCAGCTGTGCATGGTAGCTATTTAGCTTTATCTCCAGCTTGCTCAATTAAGCTTTGACAATAAAACCTGGAAGTGGACTGGTTTCCATGCCGAGCTGCACCACTTTATGCACTTTCCAGTTCTAGTAAATCTCCCCCAATGTGTCAAACCCCATCACTGCTTACTCTATGCGCAGTGAAAATGACATTACTTCCCAAAATTATTGTACTTTTTTAAAGACCTGATTCAAGTCACCTCTCACATTTAACAATGCATTCAAAATAGGATAAACTATTTACCCCCAGAAACCTTCTACCGGATTGGGATTGCAGAACATTGCCAAGTACTATCCAGCATCACAGTTAGCACATAACTTGCCAAATGTGACAAACCCCATCACTGCTTACTCTATGCACATTTGGGACAGTACCAAACATTCAAGTAATCTTGTATCACTCTATCTACCCTTACAATCTTTCCACACACCTCCTCCCTTAACCTGTGTAATGAATCTCCACATAGCTTTCATAATTGGTCCTGTTCCAGGGATACCCAATTTTACAAACTCCATACAACCATGGGTGTCAAATCTCTTGCAACCCTTAGAAAGACTTTGCCCTATGTCACATGGAAATATTTGGTTACGTACTAACTGAATGTAGCACCCTACAAGGTAGGTGCTAGGCAAAAGTATAGTGGGCCTTGGCTGCCAAACAGCAGGGCCCTGATTTTCAGCTGGGCTGTCATGTCTCCCAGGTGTTGCCATTGGGATGGGAGTCTCCCTACTGGCTCCATGAAAGGGTTCTCATAGGGCAGTGGAGGAATTGGGTAATCAGGGGCACATTCAGGCTTGTATCTACCCCAGGAAGGCAGATTCTGCCGCACAGCATTCTGGGAGTGGGTATAAGTTTGGGGGAACACATGACGCAGCATCTTTGGTGGGAAGCAGAGTCCCAGGAGGGAGAGTACGGCTGTCTCTCCTCCCGTCAGAAGAATCGGGTGTCTCAGGTGGCTTGCCTGAGGGTACAGAGAGAGCTGAGCTGAGCTGCAGAGAGGATCCAGTGTGCAGAGGACCAGCGGAGTTGAGGGGGCCCAGTTTCAGGAAAGCATTCCAAGTTTGTGAGTACTGTAACTGCCCCTGGGGGTCTGCCTAGCTGAGAGGGGACCACTCCGGTGAAGGTAAAAGGGATCCAGGAGCTAGCTAGCGGTAAAGGGGGTGCCTAATGAGAGAACCCTTTTGTGTCAGAGGGGGTGCCTAGTGAGAGGACCCTGAAGTGTCAGAGGGGGTGCCTAGTGAGAGGACCCTGAAGTGTCAGAGGGGCTGCCTAGTGAGAGGACCCTGAAAGTGTAAAGGGGGCACCAGCGGTTGGGCCCTGAAGAATTAATGTGTGCAGCATGCAGTGTGCAGTGTACAGTGTTGACAGTTGCAGCAGCACAAGCAGTTACAAGGAGCTACCTCAGTCAGTGAAGGGCTGGGGGGAGCTGTTCACAGGACTTTTGAGCTTAACAGAGTGTCAAGAGTCAAGTCTCACTACAGTCCAGGATCTTTTGAGTTAACCAGAGGGTTACAAGTCAAGTTCTAGCGCAGTTCAGTAATAAAGCATTTTTCAAGCGTCAGTAAGCGTTGGTCGGCATCCAGCTGGCGTCAAGACAGCGCTAACAGGCATTTTTCTGCAAAGTGCCCCAGTTGTACCTAGTTGAGCCAGAGGAGTATCCCACTCATTCCCTTCTCCCATCCCCATTTTCAAATAAACAAAACAAACCAAAGATGCCGGAATGGTCATTGTCTCCAATCTCACACTTTGGTATTCAGCTTAAATGGGCTGTAGGTGTCACCGGTAACAATGGCAGACCTATATCAGGCCCAATGCCTGGAAAACCTGCTACATGAACATTTTGTCCTACAAACAGGAAAAATTTACTTCAATGCCCACTGAACCTTACCCTATCTTAAATTTAAATGCTTACACAAGCTGAACTCTTGGAGGTGGGAGGGGCCCGCAGGGAGCTAGCATGATTAAAATAACTGAAATCCAATGAATAAAAGGGGTGGGCCAGGGACACTAAGGCTGGGGAGGAGAAAGCTAGATGATACTGAACCTTCTCCAGCTAGGAACAGAGACAGTATTAGGCCAGCCATACACGGCTCAAATCTCGGCCAGTTCAGCCGGAAGCAGCCGAGATTTAACCCGGTAATGGGCGGGCTGAACGTACCAAGTTGAACGAATGATCGATCAACTTGGATAAAACCAGCCTGCTGGATTCTCTTGCCATTAGCGCTAGTGGCTGCTATAGCCATTAGCAATAATCACTGTCTTCTCCCAGGTTCACCCACCCACCCCCTTGCTGAGAAAAGACAAATGCTGATCCCCCCTGTCAGCACTGTCTGTGTTGATGGGGGAGTTGTGTGAATTTTTTTCCTGCAACCTGTGGTTGCAGAAAAGCAATTGGCACCGTGTATGGCCTGCATTAGTCTGACTTGCTGCAATTTCTATTGCACATTGTAGTGCAATCAGAGTAAACAAATGTAATCATTTTATTAAGAGAGGTGCCTGTGCACCTGTGCAAGACCGAAGATAAAATTGTAATTTGGCATTGAATGCTTTTTAATTGTATTCTTCACTGTCTAAACATATAGATCTAAAATCATAGAAGCAGTATTAGAAAAAAATATATATTTTCTACTGCATTGTCTAATTGACCTCATAAATTTTAAAAGTCTATTAAGTGCAATCATGTGAGCTGCTTTAGGATTTCTGACCAAAACCATTTATAATGAACAGTGGATAATACTGCTTTTATAAAAACATTTCATTTTCCTGTATTTTCTTTTTTCAACTCAGCAATGCACAGAATGTCATATTAATACAGTGGACTTACATGTGTCCCAGTATTGATTGCTGCAGCTGCTAACTGCTGTTGCCATACAAAGCTGCAATGTAATACAATGCAAAGAGATGAATTTCTCTGGAGCACCAGCCAATGCATAGATTCCTCCTTCTACCGTATCGCTTTTCTACTGATGGTGTGAGTGCTACAGCTCCAGACAGGCGGCTGGGAATCTTCCTACAGGATCAAAGTCAATGTTGCCATATCTGCCCTAAGGCTGCCACTCGTCTGCATTTATTTTTCTTGCACAAGATCACATTCTGAATCCCTGTAACTCATTTATAATGGACTGTACAAATTTTACAAGATCCTTGTCCAAGAACTTTCTAAGAATGAAAGATACATCACTACTACTATAGTCTCCTGCCTCCTAAGGAGGCCTACTTTACATGATAGGTACACAAAGGTTCCATGGAGTCCAAGGTGTCTCATGAAACCTATAATATTTCATTTGTAAACAATGCATTTAGGGCAAAAAATAACTATTTAAGTGATACTAAAGGCACACTGTTTCATTTACATTGTCCCTTCTATTTATGTATGTGGATGATGGCACTGTAAATATTTTAATTAAAAAAAAAAAAAATCGAATTACCTTTTTCCTAATCAATATACGGCTGTCACATGATCTAGATCTTTTCCAGCCTGTCTGCAGGGAAACATAAGCAGGAGGAGCTTCAAGTCCTCTACTGCAGGTCACATGTTCAAAAAAAATTAAACAGCCTTTGAAATACAGAGTAAAAAAAAAAAAAAAAAGAAAAAAAAAAAACTATTATCAATAAACTGCTTTAACCACTTCAATACAGGGCACTGTCACCCCTTTCTTGCCAAGGCCAATTTTCAACTTTCAGCGCTGTCACACTTTGAATGGCAATTGCGCAGTAATGCAATGCTGTAACCAAATTACATTTTTATCATTTTTTTCCACACAAACTGAGCTTTCTTTTGGTGGTATTTAATCACTGCTGGGTTTTTTATTTTTTACAAAAATAAAAAGAAAAAATACAGAAAATTTTGAAAAAAAAAAAAGTTTTTCTTGATTTCTGTCAGTAAATTTTGTAAATAAGTAATTTTTCTCCTTCACTGATGTGCGCTGATGAGGTGGCACTGATAGGCTGCACTGATGAGGTGGCACTGATGAGGAGGCACTGATATGCCACGCTGATGGGCACTGATAGACGGCACTGATAGGCAGCACTGATAGGCGGCGCTGATATGTGGCACTGATGGGCACTGATAGGTGGCACTAATAGGCAGCACTGATGGGCGGCACTGATTGGCAATGACAGGCAGCACAGATAAGCAGGCACTGATGTGCACTAACTGGTATCACTAATGGGCACTGATTGAGGTCACTGGTGGGCACTGATTGGGGTAACTGATGGGCATTAATTGGTGTCACTGATGGGCACTGTTTTTTCTTTACTGTAATCAGGGCACTGATGATCAGTGCCCTGATTACCTGTCCTGGACTCCCCTTTGAGGAGGAGCTGCTGATCGGCTCTCCTCACCACACTCTGACAGTGTGAGGCGAGGAGCCCCAATAAACGGCACTTCTCCATTTACATGTGACCGGCTGTGATTGGACACAGCCGATCACATGGGTAAAGAGCCACGTCATTGGCTCTCTACCAAGATCAAGGTCGCGCCATGTCCTAGGAACATGGCCCAGCCGCGACTGCCGCGGGCGCGTGAAAGTGGCTGTTATGTGGCGCTGTCATTTGGCATCCTCCCAGAACAAGAGCCGCACTGCTCCGCTGTCATTTGACAGGCGAGCGTAAAGTAGTTCAATTGTCATACAAATATATATATTTGAAACCAAATCTATATTATTTTTAACAATAACTAGGTGTGGGTGGATTTCTGCCTGTCACGGGCTTACACACCTCCAGCCTGTGTCTTAGAAAAACAGGGAGGTGAAGCCTCCATTCATCTGCATATAATATCCCACCCCCATTGTGTTTAGCTAATTGGTGGGCATGGAGAAGGAGGGATGGAGTGGGCTCTCATTTAGCACTGTGTATTCGCCCACATGTGTGACTCTATAGTCACATGGGCTGCTAAGATGTGATAGGAAGGAAATGCTCAGCAAAGAAACTCTGCTTTGCAAAATCCCTAGCTGAAATGGAGACATGGACAAAAGGTGCAGATAGAGAGCAGCAGGATCAAACAGGTTTTTTGTAGAATACAGGAAACTAATCTCATAGTGACCATGAGTGAGTATGAACATTAGGTAATACACCATTTATTAATAGTTGTTTTATGATGTGGGTTTAGTGGCACTTTAATCTCTACGAACTATACACTTATTTTATTGAATTCTCAATATATATGTATCTAAGGAAGGGCAGAGAAAAGTGGTCTATAGGTCTCATAACTAAAATTAACCAAACAAATGGTAAAAGCTGAACAGTAAAGCCAATTACTGTTTCCAGGTGATGTCACATGAGAAATACATGTTTAATATAACATTTAGCAAACAAATAAATAAAAGACAACAATGGAATTAATCAAAATGGCTTAAAAGACTTCAGTATTTCTTTTGGAGGTTTATCCAATTCAGTTAGAATTATTGTACCTAATATAAGATAACCTCAAGCTACTGGACAGCTATAGCACAATAAGCTAAATTCAAAGAATCAAATATTAAAATATCAAATACGCAAAGCAATACCACAGCTTTACACAGAATGACCATCTACGGTACCACTGATAAAACCATTACAAACCAGTTAAACAAAGAAGTTGGGTGAGAGGCTACATAATGGCCTGCTAAAAATTGACCGATGACAGCTTGTTCCCCAGAAAGAACTCTAGTTGAGCATGCGAGTGGCTGATTCTAGTGCCAGAATGGCTTGGTCGAAAGCCCTGACCTATTAAAAGGCTGTTTTCATGTAGGGACGTAAATGGATCTGTTTGCTGGTGCTGTAAAGAGAAATCTAAGTTGGATCCTGCTACCCCGCATTCCTTCCTCTCCTCCAGAAGCCATCCCAAAGCAGTCTGTCCATTATTCCAGTACATGTTTCACCATTCACTACCTTGTTATGATAATATTATACTGTAGGTCAAATTCTTTTTGTTTACAAATTTGGGTTGTCATGAAAGAAAATGATTTACACCCGCATTTTACAATACATGATGTCAAATCTCCAAAATTGTTATTGCCTGTAAACAAATGATAGCTAGCAACTACATTTTTTTATTTTTATTCATAGTACAAAAGAATGCAATTTTTATGAAGTATGTGTCATTCGGTTTTTGTAGAAGGACTATAAATGCTAAACTATAAAATACAATGTGGCTGTTATTAGAGAATATTCCTGCTGTTTGCGGCAGGTGGAGAGTGTGCATTGAAAATCCTATTGTAATGTCCTTCCTGGCAGATGTGTGAAGGACAAGAACCTACGAATGGAGGTAATGAGGTAACACAGGAATTTTCTATTTCAATTTAACACATTTTTATTACATTTGCAAACTAAAAGTGACACGAAAAGAGAAGTTGTTAAAGGTAACCAATAAGCATTGAAGAAGTCAATTGATTAATACCAGCTCTTTAACCAGTTCCCCCCGGCCTATAGTGAATTGATAGCCAGGCAGTGGCTTTCCTGTTCTGGTTATGAGTAAGCGATCATAGTGTCGTGAAACGCGTCAACCTATGTACCTGTCTTATGATGTGTCAGTTCTGCATATATTTTTTGTGGTGATGAATAAAACTTCAATGCTTCTATCAATGTCTGAGTGCGGTCACCATCTTTGTGTTTGAAGGGCTTTCCCGTTCTTACGGGACGTCATATGACATCCTTTAGAATGGGCCGCTTGTGCGTGGCCCCGGGGGCATGCATTGCGGCGATCAGTGGGTGCAGTGTGTCCCTCAGACACCGCATCTCTGATTACGGTAAAGAGCCTATGCCCAATCACAGCTGATCACAGTGTAAATAGGAATTGCCGGTTATTGGCATTCCTCTCTTCACACTAACAGCACATGAGGAGAGGGCCGATAAGCGGCTTTTCTCAGTGGGGACATCTGCACTGATAATCAGTGCCCTGATTATCAGTGAAGCCCCCATCAGTGATGCCCATCAGTGCCCACTAGTGATGCTAATCAGTGCCCATCAGTGATGCCTTTCAGTGCCCATCAGTGCTGCCTATCAGAGCCGCCTCATCAGTGCCCATCAGTGCCTTCTCATCAGTGCACATCAGTGAAGGAGAAAATGTACTTATTTACAAAATTTTATAACAGAACTAAGAAAAACTTTGTTTTGTTTTTCAAAATGTTCAATCTTTTTTTGTTTGTTTAGCAAAAATAAAAAACCAAGTGGTGATTAAATACCACCAAATGAAAGCTCTGTCTCAAAAAAATTATATACATTTCAGGTTGGGTACAGTGTTACATGACCACGCAGTTGTCATTCAAAGTGCGACAGCGCTGAAACCTGAAATATGGCCTGGGTAGGAAGAGGGTGAAAGTGCCTGTTATTGAAGTGGTTAAGAAAGGGTCAAATTTTAATGGCAAGCTATTGATTAACAAACCTTCTAGTCCCTTGACGTCTGTTGGGCTTTACTTGTGGCCCAGGATGGGTTTATGTTGTACCGATTGTTGATCATTCTAGACCTAGATTTATGGTGGTATCCTGATGGTACCCTTTTTGGAATTTGTATGTGAATGGTTAGGTCTATGTATCTTGTGTATTTTTATGTTTTTCTGCTTACTGTAATTGTGAAAACTTTCCATAGATAAAGAATGCATAAAAATAAAAGGAAAGGGTCAAATTATAAGCCAACATGAAAACGGGGTACAGGTACTCGTGTGCTAATGAGGGAAGTAGAAATAAATGTTATATGGGTAAGTATGAGAAAAGAATCTGTGGGCTTGGTGAGCATGAAACAAATATGTGGCTACCAGTATGCTTTAACTGGTCAGCACAAAGAATGTGAAAGAACAAAGAGTATGATCTGACAAGCTAAAGCCTCGTACACACCCACCGATTGTTGGCCGACCGATCGGCCGTCTTTTGTCCAGTGTTGTTGTGTTGGTTGAAATGTGCTCTAGACTGCACACGAATTTTCTCGGCCAACAACAACCAGAAGTGATGTCATGTGATGGTTAACTTTCCGTGTGTTTTTTCTTCTCTGAGCATGCCCAGTCTTGCTCAACTGATTTTTGTCTGCCGAAATCTGTACTGACTGACGAACAATCGGTCGTTCTGTTGACGGCCAACAAAAATTTTATAGCATGCACACCAGATTTTGTTTGGCCGAAAAGTCGCAGTCGGAAGCATCATACTAACAAGCCGATAATCGGCCGATCGGACGGCGGCCGAAAATTCACGGCCAACAATCGGTGCGTGTGTACGAGGCTTAAGAAACAAACAGAGAGCTAAGAAAGGGGGAGGCAATTCTACCATGGGTTTGGCATGCCAGGTTTTAAATGAAGAAGCTGGGAGAAAATGTTCACCTAGGGAGCCCAGATTTTTTTGAGTTTAGTCAAAATGCTTATCTTATTGCATAGGTTCTAAATTACTCAGTTCTTGACTTTACAAAAGCCTTAGTGGGGAGTATTCCTAGCCTTGATAACATTCTACATAGTTGCTGTGAGAATGAACATCTAGAGTTTAACATGAGACAAAGTAATCTCCTATGGCTTTTCTATAGCAAGCGCTTCACCTGGATTCCAGCCAATGGTTTTTCCTAGGACAATGGGTATGATTTGATATACTTTTATTCACATATGTAAGAATGTTCCAGGGTCCAAACAACCATGAAATCAATAAGGAGAAAACCCTGCACAAACATGGGAACCATCGAGATAGGAGTTTGAAGTTAGCCTCCAAGGCTACCATAGATAGTTATATAAATATATATAAACATTAGGGCGGGACCTGTGATGTGGGACGTCACTACGGAGTGAAGCAGCGGTCATCTCGTTGGCAGTCAAACATTTCTGGCAGATAAGCTCTTTTTACTCTTATTACCTATGAGTGATCAGTCTGCCTTGTACCATCTGTATGGAGTCGCACCTAATTGGCTTGATCCTGGAATCGCTGAGGATTTCTGGAGGAGCAGTTTGGTGGAACCTTTGAGCCTTCTTTTATTAGTGGGACGGTAAGCGGCATTGTGATTGGGGTTGCTCTCTCTCTCTGGTGGTGGTGGCACTTCAAGGAGACCAATCAGCTGGACCCTACTTATACCTGGACTTTTTATATAGCTCTGCTTTTCAATTTTATACTGTTTTTATGTTTTATCCAGCATATGTGCAGCAGCTGTTTTTTATTTAATAGATCCAGGCGCTGTTTTTTGTTTCATTTTTTTTAGTTATATAAACATGACTTGGTGGTCAGCCAGACTTGTCACTGCACTTCCTCCCCAAACAGGGTTCCCAGGTCCTTTTCCTATATATCAATATACTTTGGGGCTGTAGAGGGAGAATGGAGTAGAGATGAGATCAGGGCTTTAAAGGTCCCCTGGGTATTATACTGTAGTTCCAGGTTCCAAAGGATTAAAGTGAGGTGGCAATCCGTGAGGCGTAGTTTTAAATTTTGAGATATCTAAAAGGTTCTTTATGGGTAATATTGTGGTTTATTTTTTGGAAAAATTGGAATAATCTAATAATCCTGACACATTGGTAAATAAAATGATCTGATCTCTTGAAGCCCAATTAGATACCCCTGTGCTTATGTTATTTGTTGTCATATAAATGTAGGGGTAGAAAGCGATAACATTTTAAGGAGCAGATGAATGAGAGAAGTGGGTCTCTTGGAGGCACAGTATATCAGCATGTTTTGACCTAAATTATCTAAACACTTCTTTTTCTTGGTGAGGCCCTGTACATTTAGAGAGATAATTGTAAAAGCCATATCTTAAAGAAGAGTGTAATCTACTAGCCATCACTAAAACTGAACCTATATGAGGAGAGGGTGGCCTGTCAGGCATGCATCCCTTGGCGGTGGGCAGGAAAGAGAGATGACAGAGGGGAGAGAGAGAAGGTACTGGAAGGGGAAAAAAAAGAAAAAAGAGGAACAGCAGGTAGACTCATACCTACTTGACCACCTGTGGCGAAACAATATCATATTCAGAACAATAAAATGGTTGCAATGACTCACTCCCCCAATCAATCAAGCATAGGATGTTTAATAGGAACCTATCTGTCCAAGCCATAGATTTGCTGAATAAAAGCCAAATAGATTTGGGTTATGAGATACATAGGCATATAGAGGAAAGTCTTTTGATGTACATAAATGAGTGTGTTTAACACAAAGTCGACTACAAGTGATTGGGTTCAACTTTGCTAGGGAGGCCTGCTAACAAATTAGGGTAAACCAGAACTGTCATCTGGAGGGACAGAAATTAACAGGCATCAACTCAAAAAATGACTGCAGCAACAAAAACAGTGGACCCCAAGCAATACAGAATGGACTATGTTTGAGAAACTGCAGAGAAAAAGAATTATAAACTGTAGGTGAAGGAATTGAGTTTTACATACATGCATTACAAAGCAGTCTGTAGTAGGTCTGAAAGCAGATCTAAAACATAGGCCACAGACCAAAATATATCCAAATAGAGAAAAGGGAGCTTTGGAGGGAGTATTATAAAAATAAGGTGCTAGGAGAGTATGGCTTATATAAATTGGGGTACTCTACACTGAAGCATAGCACTATGGTGCTTTGGTCTTAGCCCAAGTTAATTGATACCACAATTAGAGACATAGTACAATAGTTAACAAACAACAAAAAGTAAGTATAACAGTATATACAATAAAAAATAATACAACAGCGTTTATGGCAACCCTGGATATCATACACCTGTCCATCCAGATTTGAGAATTCCTTACTTATCATTACGAGTACTCGTGCAAATATTTAGTACCGGTACCAGCATCAGTATTGGAGTAACCCTAAAGTGAATAATTAATTCATGTCAAAGGATTCCCACAGCATTATTCCCCTGTGCCTCTGTTCTTCCCATTTATCCCCGGTTCACACTTCTGCGAGTGCCGGGTTCGCATGTAATGTCAGAGCGCACTGCTCCGACATTACATGCGATCAGCTGTGCGGTGCGAGTTTAGCCATACAGTTTGTATGGCTAAATTCGCATCGCACCCGGAGCAAACACGCACAGGAGGCATTTTTGCAGCCGCATCAGGATCGGATCGCACAGCGGTTCACACTTGTGCGATCCGTTCCTGTGCGAACTGCACGATCGCACTGCGATATGCGATCAAACTGGGGGTGTCGTTAAGATTACATTGACACCCCCCGTGTATCGCATATGGCAGTGTGAACTGCCGGGGGTGCGTGTGCGATGCGGGAACAGGCTGCGAATTCGCAGCCTTCCCGCATCGCATAAATGTGAACCGAGCCTTAGGCCTCTTGCACACTGCAGCTTGAAAAAGCTCAGTACTGTGTTTTTTTTTTACTAATCTAAAATGCTGCCAATGGTTTACAATGTGCTTGTACACACAGACACGTAAACAAGCTCTGCGTATTCTTAAGTAAAACACATTAGATAAATCTGGGCCATTATGCACAAATGCGTGCATATGAGCACGCATATTAATGCATTTTCCCTAGGAATGCATTGTGCATGTGAATGCGTGAACGCACAGATACGTGCAAATACACACATAAATATGTGCAAAACGAATGCCTAAAATCATGTCCAAAAAAAATGCTCAAACATCAATACCGTGTGCAAGAGACTCTGGAGCAACTGCCCTTTGCAAAGTGCACAGCCTATTTTCCTTTAGTAAATTAACTTTGTTTCTTATGGGTCTTACTTCTGGCTGTCACTGACTGAGGCCATTGATGATCAGGAATCTGAGTGGTTTCAAATCATCTGTAGGCTCTTTTTTTTTTTCTTTCTTTTTTTAAATCCGTGGCGGTAAAGAAAGGTGCATGTAAACACACACAAAAAAAGTGCACTTAGGGGTGTGCTTTGTCCACCCCCCCCCCCCCCCCCCCGAAGGGGTAGGGCCTCTACCCTGATCCCCGGGGCGCAAGGCTGTTGATAGGGACAAAGGGTTTCCAATGGTCCGCCTAGCCAGAAGCCTTGGCAGACCCTGTTCTTCTGGGTTAGCCAAAGCCAACCGAATACTTGGTCGAGGGGCTCTCCCGAAGCGAGACCCCTCCCCCCCCACCCAGGAGGACCCCACCCCCCACACTTCCTCCCCCTAGACTTCAGGGCAAGCCTGAGGACTCACACCATCCATCTTAATGAGAAAAAAAACACACACATAAGTGAAAGTGACAAAACGTGGCAGAGAAAATAAATAAATAATTAAGTGGTCGTGCATGGTGCACTGGCCGGCCCTGAGGCCTGGTGACAAAAATTGCCCGGACTTTAGCCAAAAGGCCCAGCCCAAGCTCTGATATACATGCAAGCTGAAGGATCCACAGAGAAAAATAAAAGCCTTCAGTCTCCAAATGCACATTGCCACTTTCAACCTGCAGCATTAGTGTGCAGTGCCATGTTTCTAACAGTTAAACTGTAGGATACAGTTTTGCTATTAAAAATAATGCAGAGGTTTTAAAAATTGAGGGGAAAAGGTAACATTTTCACACATTTGTCAGCCTATAAGAAAATAAGCGTGGGGTGTGTTTTTTCCTATTAAAAAAGTGTACTAAATAGACACCTATGTTTAACATTATTTATGTATGCAAATTAGATATAGGAATTACTGTTAAGTTAACATACATGCTAACACTACTAAATATGGCCTGGGCATCTTGGCATCAATGCCCTCTGAAAAGGGTTAAACAGCAAAAGAATAAAATAAGAAAAGAATATGTAAAGCAGCGTGCTGGCTGAGAACAATAATATTTACATTCATATGCATATACGCATACACTTACTAAAATTTGCATTTACTGAAGTGTATCATACACAAAAAACACAAAATAGATTCTGCAATGTACTTACAAATTTCAAGAGAAAGGTGTTTTCCCGAAGTGCACCGATACACCCAGCAAAGCCAAGGATGAACATCACCCCTCCTACTACAAGGAAAAGCCATACTGGATCAAACCCCCCAAGGTCAGTAATGGAGGAGATGTTGGAGAGCACACCCTGAAAAGAAAAGACAAGACACAGCCATGTATGAAATAAAGCACAACATAAAAGATACAGTACATGTTCATGCAATAATATTTCTATAAAGCATAGTAATACGGTCAGTTCCACAATACTAATAAACAACCTAAATACATGTCTGCTAGAAAATCTCTGGTAACCAAAATCCCAGGCTCTAACATGCATATCTCAAGGCAAGCATGGCTGGATGGTAATGGACTCGGCAGCAACCTTAGGTAGCACAAACAGAACCTCAATCCTGAACCAATCTGAGCTGATTCACAGCCATTCCACAAAATGCCCTGAGAGGCAGTAAGCAGATAGCTAAGATGTGGATCCAACCTACCTTACAACAAATCAGAAATTAAAGTGATTGTAAAGTTATTTCTTTAATAACAAACGTAATAATGATTTTGCACAGAGCATCCCAGATCCTCCTCTTCTGGGGTCCCCTGCTGGCGCTCTGGGCTCCTTCTCTATTCTGTGTGCCACCATAGGAAACTGATTCTTATGGTGACACACGTGCGGGCTCAATCCTGAGCTGCACTCTGTGTGTCCTTTGACTGGAATTGATTGACAGCAACAGGAGTCAATGGCTCCCTCTCTGCTCTCCCTGAGTCCAGTGAGCAGAGAGAGAGCAGGCACAGCGCTAGATCAAGATCAGGTTTAGGTAAGTTTTTTTTTGGGGGAGTTATAGTTGACAGTAGGTTTTTTACCTTGATGCAGAGAATGTATTAAAGTAAAAATGGGATTTTTGACTTACCGTAAAATCCATTTCTCTGTGTCCATCAATGTTCATTGATGAACACAGCTCCTGATCTTCATAACCATTGGGTTATACTGCCCCCTACAGGAGTATGACACTAGGCAAAAAAAAATAATCTGGCTATGCCTATGGGCAGTCCCATGGGGTATACTCCCTCTCTCTGTTATAGGTACTCAGTTTAGTTAAAAGCAGTGTCAGAAGAATTACAACTGCACAGAGGAGTGGTGCTGTGTCCGACAATGAACATCAGAGAAATGAATATTACGGTAAATCAAAAATCCCATTTTCTCTTTCGTTTATTGACGGACACAGCTCCTGATCTTCATAACTATTGGGATGTCCCAAAGCAGTGCTAAACATGAGAGGTGGGAACAGCAAAAAAATACCCAAGGCTAAACAGTAGCCAACAAAGCAACAGGAGCTCAACCAAAAAACTGGAGCCCGCCTGAAAAAAAATAATAATACACCCTCAAAAAGGATCAGGTTCTCTAAACAGCAGCCTGCAAAATCTTGCGACCAAAAGAAGCATCCGCAGGTGCCAACACATCCACTTTATAAAACTTTGTGAAAGTGTGCACCGACGACCAGATGGCAGCCTTGCAAACCTGCATCACTGGCGCCTGATGACGGAAGGCCCCGGAGGCATTAAGTGCCTGAGAAGAGTGCGCCTTGACAGGGAAAGGGGGAACCTGACCCCTGATGGAAAAGGCCTGAATAACCGTCTGTCTGATCCATCTGAAATTGGTCGCAGAGGAAGCAAACAACCCTTTCCGAGGTCCATCCATGAGCACAAATAGTGAGTCTAACTTACTAAAAGACTCTCTGGCTGCCAAGTACACCCCGATTGCCTGGACCACATCCAAGGCATTCAAGGCAGTTTCCTTCGGATGTTTTGACCTGGGACACAGGGAAGGCAACACAATGTCTTCATTCAAATAAAAATGAGAGACAATGTAAGCAAGGGAATCTCCTGAAGGAACTCAAAGGGAGACTTCTGGAGGACCGAAAGCACCAAATTGAGGTCCCAAGGCGGCAACGGAGACCGCGCTGGAGGAACCAAATGTCGGACACCCTGAAGAAAGGTACACACCAGGGAGTGTGTGGCAAAGGGTCGTTGGAAGAAGACTGCCAAAGCCGACACCTGGCCCTTAATGGTACTCAAGGGCAATTTCTGTTCAACCCCCCCCCCCCCCCTGTTGAAGGTAGGTCAAGATCCGAGCCACCGAGAAGGAGCGAGGTTGAACTCCAAGAGACTCACTGCCCACCTTAGAATGCGGGTTATCTCCAGAGCCGCCAGGACACTTTTTGTGCCCCCCTGGTGATTGAAATAAGCCAAGGGCATGGAATTGTCTGATTGAATGGGTACTGGACATCCCTGAAGACGATCCGTTCAATGATCCAGACACAGTCTTATCGCTCGGAGTTCCAATACATTGATCGATAGTCTGGACTCTTTGAGTGTCCAGATACCCTGAGCAGAATGTTTGCCGAGGAAGTCTCCCCAGCCAGACAGGCTGGCATCTGTGGTGATCACTGTCCAATACAAGGGGAGGAAGGATTTTCCCAGACGAAGAGCGGGAGAACGAAGCCAGCATATTAGGGACCCCTTTGTTCCCCGGCTCAGCTGAATCTGATTGTCCAGAGACTGCGGAGTCTTGTCCCAGTTTGGCAGAATCTCCCTTTGTAGGGACCTTGTATTATACTGTGCAAACGAAACCGCCTCGAAGGTAGACACCATCAGGCCCAGCATCCGCATGCAAGTCTGAAGGGATGAGGACAGCAGGAGACAAATTGCAGCCTGCAATATCTGGAGTTTGTCCAGAGGAAGGAGCACTCTGGCCAAGGCCGAGTCCAGAGTTAGAGCCAGATAGTTCAGCTTTGTGGACGGAACCAGAGCAGCCTTCTGAAAATTCAGAATGCAGCCGAATTCCCGCAGAGTTCGTATGGTAATTTCCAGGTTGTCCACCAGAACAGTAGGAGACCCCGCTCGCAGGAGGAGGTCATCAAAGTAGCCCAGTACCACGATTCCTCGTTGGCATAACAAAGCTAGCACGGGGGGCTAACACTTTAATGAAGACCAGAGGAGCAGAAGCGAGACCAAAAGGGTAATGCCACAAACTGATAATGCTCCTCTCCCATTGAAAAGCGGAGGAAGCGCTGGTGACTGGCACATATTGGAATGTGAAGGTAAGCATCCTTGATGTAGATAGAGGCAAGAAAATCCCCCTGACGAAGGAATGCCACCACCATGCGAATGGACTCCATTCTGAACTTCGCACAAAGCAGTTCAGCGCCTTTAGGTCAAGGATTGGACACACCTTGCCTTCCTTCCTGGGAACTGTAAACAGGTTTGAGTAAAAACCCTGAAAACGTTTCCAAGTCAGAACAATCACCCCTTGAAGCAACAGGTCTTGTACCGCCACAAAACAGACCCTGTAAGAGGTTCGGGGACAAGGCGAAAGTTGGAAGGAAATAACTTTGTCGGGGGACAAGAACGAAACTCGATCTTGTACCTGGACCAAATTACTTAGTGGACCCATTTGTCTTGTACCAAGGAAGTCCACGGGTCTGGGAAAAAGTGAAGACCCCTCCCCCAACCTCCGATATGGTGAGGACGCACCTTCATGCTGAAGGAGCCTTGTCTGCAGGTCTGGAGAAGCCCGCTCTCGGCTTGCCAGAACAGGTTTATTTGGATCCTCCAGAGGAGGCCCTGAAAGGCTACGAGCCCTTGTCAGTCGACCCTGAGGGATGAAAAAACTTCTTATGAGCCGAGAAGGAGGGCCCACGTCTATGACAAGGTTCCTTGCCCTTAGTAGCCTGCGGAAGAAAGGTACTCTTCCCCCCTAAAGACATCCCCTAAGAATGCATGGAACTGTATTGTCACTGGTAGTCCCTTTACTAGCAAGGGGAGAACCTTGATCATTCTCAGCGGTTACATGTGCATAAACCTAGTTAAAATTATTGACTTCCCAAAGCTCTTGTATGTCCTACATTCAGCAGCAGCAGCGTATATTCTGAACAAATACTTTTCAACAATACACACCTTATTCCCTGTAATATGAAAGTGGCCTATTTTTCCCGACTCTGCATGCCCATAAAGATATGAGGGTCAAATCACTAACATTTGTTACATCTAATATTAGTCTCCCCTGGAATAAATGATCTCACAAGATAATTTTAAAGCCAATTCATGAAAAAAAATAAAAATAAATAGAATGTTTGATAAACAACAACAAAGCTTCATTAGCCCCAGTTAACACTGGTGCGACTTTTCATGCGATTTAACTGTTCCAAATCGCAAGACTAGTCGCACCCAATTGTCAGCAATTGAACTGTTTAAATCAGTGCAACTCCAACTTGTGCCGCACCGATTTGAAAAAAAAGGTTCCTGCACTATTTTTGGGGATTTCAGGAGGGACTTGCATAGACATCTGTGCATGAAGTGACACAGATGTCAGCCAAGTAGCATCTGAAATCGCCCTGACCTGCTACTTTGAAATCATGGTACTTCAAGTAAAGTAGAACGATTTCAAGGTAGCATCAATGTGAACCAGGGTTTAGGGCTCATTCATGTAGGCGCTCAGTGTCATGCAGCAGATAGAGCCATTTGTTTACTTTTTTCCCACCTCTGAGGCAGCCCATAGAAAGTGAAGGGATACCTTTTGGCTGTGTGGACTGACCCTCCCAGCTGAGTTTGCCAGGTATGAGTGCTTGGATGCACAGGCTCTGCATACTGGTCAGAGCAAAGAAGATTCAATGAAAACAATGCATTGGTGTGACAATGCAATGTTAGCTCAGGAATGTAAATAATTTGTAGCATAGCACAAGAGGGGGATTGTTCTGTGAAGCAAAGAACACTAAGAATGTTTTCATTGTTTCATAATTCTTAGTCTTTCTTGATTCTCTTGATCTCACTCTGTTGTAGTGTTATAGCCTGGGAAAAAAAAATGATTCAAAAAAAAAAATAATAAATTAAGTGCTAAATATTACAAAATAGAAAAATTGAAGAATTGTAAAATAAGGCATTTTTTTGCAAAATAACTACTTTTATAATGATTTTATTTTAAGGCAAATTAAGAAAAAGAGTGATGGGAAACTTTTACAGTTATCACAAGAACCTGAGGCAAATCTTCCAATTGGGCCACGTATCTAAGATCCCCTTACTATGGGAATATTTCATCTCACTTCCTGTTGTCTTCTGGACAAGAAATATATCATAAGTGAACACAGACAGCAAAAAGAAAATCCTTAAAAAATTAAAGACATAAAAAAGATTTTATCGAGAAATACACTTTCATACAATTACACTGGTTCCCCTAAGCAGAGTAACACTTGGTTCTATCCTTGTCGATAATATCTTTATGGAAAGCTTAGCATGAAGTCCTGCAAGTCTGCAGGAATAGCCAGTAAATGCTGAATGTGTAAACAGCTAGGGATCCGTGTCTCTTCCTCACACTTCATTACGTCCCCTTTATTCTAAATTCAGAAAAGTGCACTCAGCCAAAGCTATATTCTGAAGTTACTGACTGTAAAAAAGAAGTCTGTACCCCTGACAGATCCATAAATTCTTAAACACATGAAGAAATTTGTGTGAGGAATATTTTTATCTCTGCCTAGCCTCAGTTTACACACACGCTTTTCTGCATAACAACCTGAAGAGAAGCAGAATGGGAAAACAGAATAGATGGGGAAAGGCCCAGGAAAAAAAAAGGAGGTTAGTGGACTCACAAAAACCCAAGTAGAGGAGGCGCATGTGCAGAGGACTCCAAGATGGCCGCTTAGCCTTGGAGCTCCGCATCGCTCTGGTCTTCTTATTCCCACCACAGCCTTCAGAGCACTCGTTCCTGTCCTGCCGCTCTACCAGCAATCGACCTGGGAACACCCAGGGAATAATCTGATGTCCGGAGGCTCTGCTAGGAGGAACCTATCCAGTCAGCTGGACCACATCCCACGGCAGGCCGGTCTATCAAAGATGGCGGCTATCTCACGAGGCACAGACTGTGATACAAAGGAATCGATAGCTGACCAAGACGCCTCAAGCCCTGCAATACCTTCTATAGTACATGTCACAGTGAGTAATCAGGCCCATGCTGCTCCTTCCCCAGCATCTACTGAATCACTGATTGGGAGGACATGGGAAGACCTTATCTTGACACCCATGAGTGACATTCTGGCCACCCCAGATACCTGTGAGAAGGGAGCCCACAATCCCCCAATCACCCAACTGATTTCCCTTCCATGATAGCTGCTTTTTCCACGATGCTGTCCAGGGGCCTGGCCTAAACAGCTGCACAGATCACCTCCTCCATCCATGCTGAACTGCAGCATTTGGGATCACGGATGGAAGTCATGGAAAAGGAGGCTGATCAATCTGTAGCCAGAATTAACCACTTCCAGAATACAGGATATCCAGAATCAGTTGTCAAACCGCATTGTCCAAAATAGATGACCTTGAAAACCGTTCAAGATGATACAACTTAGAGTCAGAGGACTCCCTGAATCAGTGAAAGAAGTTAACCATGCAAGTCATTTCTTCATCCAGGACTTAATCCCAGACATCCCAGAACACTGTTTGTAATTGGACAGAGTGCACAGAGCCTTGCAACCAATGCGATCTGATGGTCTACCCAGAGACATTATAGTTAAACCCCACTTTTACTCTGTCAAGGAAGAGGTGATGAAATTGTCTAGGAATTCAGATGGGCTCACTATTCAGGGACATCAGGTCCAGGTCTTTGCGGACATCTCCCCCTCTCCAAAAACGTCGCTCTCTGAAACCCCTCCTTCAAGTTCTGGCTCAAAAGGACATAACATACAGATGTATAAAGTAATAAGTGCAGCGCTAGAGAACAAACGTATAAAAGTTCAAAAAAATCTGTGTAGTCCTATTCGGTTTAAATCAGCAAATGTCTGTGATTCCAAGATGGTATTGCTGGGTTAAACATATCACCACCACCAGATGTCACCAAACACACTGACCCTTACCGTCAGGCTGATAAGACTGCACCAGATAAATAATCCCCACGCTGCTTCATCCAAACTTAACCATAGATCTCCATAAGTTCACAGAAACATGAATGACAGATGAGTCACAGATCCTCAAAATCCTCATATGGCCCCAAAAATAGTGAAAAGGCTCATAGTGCAGTAAGTTAAATTAAAGTAGTGCTTTATTAAATCATAAAATACACTCACACTCTATCAGGATGGCTTCAGCGTTTAAACAGTGTGGGTTATTTCCTTCAAAGAAGATGGCCGCTGCGTCCTCCAGCGTCACACGTTCCGTAGCCCGCCCGATGCGGTGTTTTGTCAACAATGACATCGTCAGGGGCGTGGTTTTTGGTTTGTTTTATATAACATACAGATGGTCCTTTCCATTTTGTCTAAACTTTCTCGTATCAGAACAAGGCTCACAGCTTCTCATCATTTTCTGAAGGTGAACGCCTGCTCCTACACCTGGGGCTTATTACCCAAGAGATCCCTCCTCCTTCACCCGCCAGGGGTCCCTCATCTGACAAAAGGCCTTCTCCTTCTAGTCCGCTTACTTCGGTTTGGCAAAAACAACCGAAAAGGTCAAGGAACTCTTAACCTCCCTGAGGAAGTCAATTGGATCAAGGACAACTGGATCCTGTTTTGCACTTTCTGGAACTGACCTTTTAGACGGCTTTCCTCTTCCCATGATTCATTCTTGTTTTTAGCATAAGTTTGCCTCTTTGTCTCCTGGGGAACTCCTCCAAGGTGGGGGAGAGAGGCCTGGAATTTTAATTCCCCAATGTTTGATGAGTTCAAAGTCTTATTTGTCTTAAAGTTTTCAAGGTTTTTTTTATACCTTCCCTTAGTTATGCTTGGGCATATTTGTTGTTAAGATACAGCTGGTATGTCATCCAGGGTGGTCCTGGGGATAACTCTGAGACCCACTATACTCACTGGATACATTACTCTACAGAATATTATGATTGACCCTGTGCAGTTGCCACTTTGATGCTCCAGGTGGGTAACAAAGAAACTTTTGCTGTCTGATTGCTTGGCAGGGGTTAAGGAGCAGCTTGGCGAAAATTGTTCAGGCCCTATTCCCTCCATGTTTTAAGGAACAGTGCTCTGTTTATTTGAAGTTATCTATTATATCTCCAGGCTGGTGGACCAAAGTGAATACAATGCGCCTCCATCTGCTGCTGATGCATTTATGTTTTACTCTCAGTGGCAGATTGATGTTCCCAACTTTTTTGGGGATATCACCACTCTCAAGTTTTTTGGTGGGAAGTGGCTGGACCCTTCCTCAACTGGACGGGTTACTGGGTTTTTGGTTTCATTGTTTCTCTAATTGTTGCTGTGTATTCTTTTGCTTGCCCGCCGTCTCTACCTCTTTTCTTTTTCTTTCTCTAACCTCTCTCTTTCCTATGGTCTGCCTGGAACCCCTCCCACATCAATTCGCAGGATTGAGATATTGGAAAGGCTGTGGAGACCTGTCCTCACTGGGTGAGAATTTTTTTCTATTTTGAGTTGTCAAAACCTCTGATCCATGGTGAATTCTAAACCTTCCAATATGATCATGCAGATTATATCCCACAATGTACAGGGTCTTAATTCCCTGATAAAACGGCAGAAATTGTTTCAATAATATTATACCCTAAAGACAGGAAATTATATAATTGAAACAATTCTCCTACAGAAAACTAATTTCCCAATCTCTTACAACCCCTCCTTCCTTCACCAGAGCTTCCCCCAATTTTACCTAGCTAATGCCATAAACAAGACACGCGGAGTAGCAATTTGCTTTTCCAAACTTTTAAATTTCTCCCCTTCCAAAATACTCAGGGACCCGGAAGGTAGTTACTTGTTGGTGGTGGGTACCATCGATGGAAAGATCTATACATTCGTTTCCTATTACACCCCAAATAAAGGCCAAGCGGGATTTCTCGAAATCATGACAAAAACACTGAGACCCTATTTACAGGGCACCATAATTTTTCAATATAGCATTTGATCTCTCATTGGATAAATCATGTAAAGGGACCCCAAAATCAGAAAGCCCCCCCTCCCCAGACAAAGCCTAAAAATAGCGAAGGTTCTTCAGTCCCTTGGCATGATCGATATCTGAAGGGAATAAAACCCCCATGTCAGGGACTACATGCACTTCTCGGCCCCACATCACAAGTACGCCAGGATAGACCATATTTTCATTAGATCTTCCTCTATGCCCCTAGCCATAACATCCAAAATTCAAGACACACCCCTATCAGACCACTCTATGCTGACACTTTCCCTCCGACGCTCTTTACGGGACGAAGGCCCATTCAAATGGTGTCTCAATGAGACCCTCCTGAGTGACCCTATACAATGTACAATCCTAGAAAAAGCCCTTAAGGAATATTTTACAGACAGTGACAATAACAGTGTTTCGCCAACAACACTCTGGGAGGCCCATAAAGCAGTGCTGAGAGGCAAACTCATTCAAGTTTCTTCCCAACTGAAACGTGAACACAGAGCTGAAATACAGAAACTTGAATGAAGAATTCCTTGATCTGAGCAAATGTCACAAAGGTAACCCAACCCTTCTACCCTGGCTCAGCAAGACTCTGCCAAGGTAAAATTAAATCTAGCTCTGACTACAGCAGCAGAAAAGCACATTAGATGGACTGCTAAATTCTACTCACAGAAGGATAAGATAGGTTCTAAATTGGCAAACAAACTATGTCTTAGACCGCGAACCTTACCTTTCCCTCAAATTTGCACTTCATCAGGGGACTTAACCCAAAACCCTATCTGTATCATGGAAACCTTTCAGACTTTCTATTCTAATTTGTATGACTTGCAATCTTCTCTTTCCCCACATAAATTGTATACTTTCCTTAGGGATCTCCCCATACCTAAAATCACACAAACCCATAGGGAACTCCTCGATAAACCTTTCACACCAGAGGAGATATTGGAGACCAACAAATATCTCAGACCAGGCTCAGCGCCTGGGCCTGATGGTTTTTCAGTCACCTATTATAAGAAATTTGGCCCCTCCTTGTGCCCCTATATGGCTCGATTTTTTAACTCCCTTCGAAATGGAAAGCCCTTGGACAGTGATTTAAACTCAGCATATATCTCTGTTTCTCCCAAACCTGGGAAATTTGTAACTGATGTTAGTAACTATCATTAGATATCACCTATTAATAACGACCTCAAACTTATGACGAAAATTCTTGCATCGAGACTGTCAAGCTTTATAGCTAAATATATTCACAAGGACCAGGTGGGTTTCATCCCTGGGAGGCAGGGCCCAGACAAAGTTAGGAGAGCCATAGATATAATTTTGTTGCTACACTCTCACTGGGATGGGTGTGCCCCGTAGGAAGTCTCTCTTTTGTCCATTGACCTCCAGAAGGCCTTTGATTCCATCTCTTGGCCCTACCTTTTTGAAATACTAGGAAGATGGGGTTTTCGACTCTAAATTCTTGGGAATCATTCAGCCTCTTTACTTTGCTCCGAAAGCACAGGTCTGTTTGATGGGTCATTATTCTAACTTTTTTGACATCAAAAAAGGGACCAGACAGGCTGTCCCTCGTCTCCTCTAATTTTTGCAAAAGCTGTTGAAACCTTATCAATCACCAGTAGATCGGACCCTGATATTAAGGGAGTCTTGTGTAGTCCCCAGGAACATAAAAGCATGTTGTTTGCGGACAACCTACTGCTCTTTATCACATCCCCCTGATCTCTACCCCTAATGTATTTCAACTGCTCCAAGACTTGGGTTCTATCTCGGGCTTAAAAGTAAATGTCTCCATGTGTGTAGCACTGAACATCTCGGTTCCTCTGCAGCTAGTAGACCAGTTGAGGCACCACTTCTCCTTCTCCTGGTCCTCTGACCCCATTCCCTGTTTGAGAATTAATTACCCCACAACATTGACAAACTGTTCTCAGTTAATTATACCCCCATGTTTCGGAAACTAGAGGAGGATTTAAAACAACGGGCAAAATGTGATCTATCCTGGCTGGGAAGGATCAACTCTATCAAAATGACTCTTCTACCATGTTTTCTATACCTCTTTAGGTTCCTCCCCATCCCGATAAAGAAAACGATACTTCTCAAATCTCAATTGAAAATCATCCGCTTTGTCTGGGGGAGGAAGGGTTACCACTGCCCTAAAGAAGTCCTCTACTGACTGAAAAGTCAAGGGGGGCTGGACCTACCCAATTTATGGTGGTACTATCAGGCTGCGCAATTATATCAAATCTTCGCAGTATACTCTAGGGGTGCTAAACCTGATTGGATTGCTATGGAAAGACAGGCAGTTCTCCTGCACACTATAGACTTTCTGCTCTGGAGTCCTCCTAAACAGAGACCCACAGTTCTCACCCCCACCTTCTCTCACTCCCTGGCATTGTGTGATACTCTATATAAACAAACTTCTTTAATCTCTAGTACCAAACCACTCTCCCACCTGTTAAATAACCCTTCATTTCCCCCGGGTTTAAATATACAAGCCTTTCGTTGGTGGCTCAACAAAGGACTCTTCAGAATAGGACACTTCTGTAACTCAATGGGTCACATTTCTCTTGGATACTGTAGGAGTAAACGTGAAATGACTCCAGGTTGCCATATTACAGAAAATGACAGCACTGTAGATTTTAAATGATAGGTATTCTTTAATGACTTTATATAACAATATGGCTTTTGTCTCACCATTTCTGGCAGGTGGGGTGCATTCACATCTGCAATGCTCATATACTACATTTTGTGGGTGTGAAATGAGCTTTAAAAAGGTATGTTATGTTAGGTGACCTTTTTAGATATCAATAATGCTTAGCAGAGTTCATATTTAGGGTCCATTTACACTTTTCCATTCTAGTGCGTGGCGTTTACACAAGTTGTTTCATCTGTTGGGTAACGGCAATCCATCCAATTGAGTAGACTGCCAGCGCACTAGAACTGCAAAAAAAAACTGACATGTAAGTTTTTTTTTCAGATGGAGTGCACCACAACCCATGGTAGTGCATTACCGTGCCTTGTAGTGAACTGTAATGCTTGTGTTCAGAGTTCTGTTGGGTTGTGTTGGGGTGCCATTCAAAATTAATAACACAAGCATTGTGCAAGTAATGCTCCAAAGCTCCAAAACTGCAAAGTGTAATGTTATTAGCATAGCTCCCAACTGTCCCTGATTTTGAGGGACTGTCCCGGATTTGGAAGAAAGCCCCTCTGTCCCTCTTTCCTCCTCATTTGTCCCTCATTCTGGTCTGATCTATCCAGTTGTATATAAAATGCATTATTTAACTTTTAAAAATAGTTTCCCAGTGCTAAACCTGATATCTGATTTCTAAAATGCTGTATTTGCAGATGTCAAAAGCCAGTATACAGGAATAATAGTGGTTAAAAAAAAGCACTTGTCGGTTTAACTAATCTGTTTTGTATTATTGTCCTTTAAGTGAGCATGGAAGGGGGTGTGTCCTATGCCTTTGGTAATAGGTTTTCGTAGTTCCTATCTCAAAATGTTGGGAGGTATGCACTCGGTATATATCACCTAAAATCGAAACAGGTGTCCACTGAGGACTGCAAGCCTTCCAACATGATCCACTTAAGGTAGAGAATGCTCTGTTCTTGGTCTTCGCTTTACCCTTCTTGGTCTTAATCACCTGACAGTTAAACTGTTTTCAAGAGATCCCAATCAGAAGTAATAGAATACTGTTGTGGAACTACAATACTTTTTTTCTAACACAGGTTAGACAGAATAGGTAGCAGAAAGGGGGAGGGGACATTGTTAAAATTAGATAGGCATGAATTCCAGGTCTTGTAAAGCATTTTAGGGGACCCCCCCAAAAATCTTTTATCACGAACCCCCCTCAAAATCCATACCAGACCCTTCAATTCTGATAAGGCTTTAAGGGAAAGCCCACTTATAAATTTAAAAAATGTGGTAGGTTGGGGTTCCCCCCCAAATGCAATACAAGGCCCTTTAGGTCTGGAATGACTTTTAATAGGAACCTCAAAAAATGTGTGAGCCCCCCCCCCCCCCCCCAAGCCATACCAGATCTTTAATCAGAGCACTCTGCCTGACAGACCAGGAAATGGGGATGGATGAATATGCATCCCCCTGAACATGCCCTCAACATGAGGGTGGTACCTTGCCAGGGGTAGCCCCCTGGCAAACTACCTTGTCCCCATGTTGATGAGGTCAAGGGCCTCTTCCCCACAACCCTGGCCTGGTGGTTGTGGGGGTGCATAAGGGGGGACTTATCAGAGTCTGGAAGCCCCCAGATATCTGCCCCCCCCCCCACATGAGTATAGGGTACATAATACCCGTTTACTCATTCACAAAAAAGAATACAGTAACTTTAACTTATGTTTTCCTTTCCCAACTCGATGTTCCTAACCACAATGCTACACATTGTGACACACTTACCGATTGCTGAGTTTACAAATGGTATAATCGCATGAATACATCATTTGACATCTCCCCGGAAGGAGAGCGAATGTGAACACAGCTGAGCGGAACTATGACTGGCATCCTAACATACTTATTGATCACTGTGTTTACATTTGGCATTATTGCAGGGAAAAGTCACGTGACACTTCCCTTGGGAGGAGTCCAAATGTCAACACAGCTGGGCAGGGCTACAAATAGTGTGTATTGGAAATTATGTTACAAGTTTTCTGTGCGCCTTTGCAGAGCATTTTTCTTCTCCAGAATACACCACCAATACCTGCTTGTTATTACTGGATAACATTGATGGCTTTACCAGATGACTGGGACTAAGAACAAGAAAAATGGCCCAGTACTAGCTTGTACCTCAATTTATATGGTAGCCTCTTTGCAGCCACTTAGGACTATAGAATTAATGACAGTGAACCTTGTCAAAGCAGTAGCTGTAGAATGCATAATGAAAATTCTACATCGATAATATCAAATGACTTGTCTTACACTGTTCGAAGGGTAATGTTGCCTCAGTCTAAGTCTGCTTTACATCATTAGAATAGCGTGTACAGGTCTTATGCAAAAGATCATTGAGCAGTGGCATCACTAGGGGGGGGCGGGGGCAGAGGGGGGCATGGCCCCCCAATATTATACTGTGCCCCCCCATGTACTCCCCCAAATAAAACGCAGTTTTTGTGTTTGTATTTTACATGGCAGAGAAAGCACTGAATTATTAAATAGGGCTGAAGAAGGCTGGTGTTCTGCCACTGTGCGAGACACCCCCCCCCCCCTCCCCCAGGCTGTAATGTGAGCGTCCAGTTTGAAAAAAAACAGCCTGCAGCTAGAGTGTCTGTCTGTATGACACTCCCACAGCCCAGCCAGCACACTCCCCCCTCCCCTCACAGACAGCAGAGGAGAGAGGAATACAAGCTCCTCCTGCCTCTGTCACTCATGTGTATGCCCGGACTGCCCACATGCAGCTGTATCTGACAGGAGACGTGGGCGGGTAACATGAGAGATGCCGGCGGTATGTGAGAGAGATGACAGCTTTAACCCTGGGTGAGTACACAGTGAGCTGTGCAGTGTAGTGTTATTGCTGAACTGTCCCTATCTCCCTCCCTTGTCTCCCCCCTTCTCTGTTCTTCCAAGAGCTTGACAAACTTCACTTCCATTAAGAACTTCACTTCCATTAGGCAGCCCATGCATGGATTTTTTTTCATTCAGGTTGGGTTCACACTGATGCAGTGTACTGCATTGCATGTTATTTATCTAGGAATCGCACAAGATTCCTGTACAAATGACATGCAAATTCAGTGCAATGCAAATTGAACCATACATTGTGTATGGCTCAATTTGCATTGGATCCGCCCCAAAAAGGTGCAAGACCCTTTTTTTTTGTCTGCACTGGAATCAGATCGCAAGGGTGTTCACAACCATATGATTCAATTCCATCGGCTTCCACGGTGCGTACTGCGTTCTGCAAACCAATTTGTGGGTATCATTAACTTTGATCATTAATATTGACACCTGCAGTGGCTTGCAGAGCGCAGTGTCAACTGCCTGCGATTCTGATGCATTGCGGGAAAGGAATTGCAGCAGTTCCCTCACCGCATCAGTGTGAACCGGATCTCAACTATTGTGTTGACGAAAAAAATATTAAATTTCCCCATCTACACATTCAAGGTGGATGGGGGAATCCTCCCGCTGAGCCCATCCCAAAACTACCAGGGTCGCACTTGCGACCAGGTCTTGGTGTTCAGCTACCAGGGGGGTTTCCAGCCTCCTCTTACTGTCCTGCCCCTGATATTGACAACGCCAATCTGGTGTTTTCTGCCTCCTTGGCAGCAGCTGCAGCATATTAGGATCCAGTACTGGTTGCATTATGGGGCTGATGGGTGCATACGGGGAGGGGGTTACATTATGGGGCTGATGGGTGCATACGGGGGGAGGAGGGGGGGAGCACTACTGGTTGTAGATGGCTGAGCTCTCCACCAGTCTCCTAGCAGCTGTGACACTGCATAGCCTTTTCTGTTGACATGGTGATCTGGATGTGTTCTGGGCGATGCTCCCGATCAGATCTAAAAATAAATATGATAGGGGTTTTATTGATTAGAGCCCCCACCTTACTGGAATGGAGCCCACACAGTTGCTGAGCATATGGCTGATATATATGTGATTGTACTTAAATACTGTGTTTATGTCCACATATTCGATCCAATTGGGAGAATCGCCCAGATCGCATCCAAATGGCATGTGAACAGAGAAGGCTATGCAGTGTCATCGCTGCTGGGGACTGGCGGAGAACTCAGCTGTCTACAACCAGTAGTGCCAGCCCTCCCGCACATTTGCCCATTAGCCCTATAATGTAACCAGCACTGGATCCTAATGCGCTGCCATGAAGACAGAGACGCTGGACTGGCCCTGTCAATAGCAGGGGCAGGACAGCAAGAGGAAATTGGGAACCCCCACAGTGGTGGAACACCAGGGCTTTCCACCACCATGGGGGGGGGCCTAAGATGTCAGGAAGGAGGCCCACTGCAGAACATGTGAAAGAGCCCTGCTGTGGGAAAGTAATAAAGGGCCCTGGCTCAGTGGAAAGCGTACTACGCACACAGGGAAGGCTCCTGGGACCGATGGGTGGGGCTGTTTAGGGTGGCCCCCCACGATTTCTTGCACCGATGTCCATTGTCAAAAATATTTCAAGTTTTCACGTTTTTGATGCCCATGGTCAGGAATTGTGACAAAGTGTTCGGAATATTTCATGTTTATGCGTTTGATGGGCCTTCATAATGCAAATGTTTGTCTATAGGTCATGTTAAATAGACTCTCCAGCTTCCTCCTCAGAAGTATGCCTAGGGACTTTTTAGCATCTTGATAAAAGTCCCTAGTCAGATTGAAACATTGACGCTCAAGTGTATTGTATATTGCATGAACAAAACAAAGGTGAATTTGTAACAAGACCTCTGGAGTGCATTCTATTCTTGAAAAAAATAAATATATACACACATATATATATATATATATATATATATATATATATATATATATATATATTGCATTTTATTGTCGGCCCCCCTACTTTTGTCCCTGTCCCCCCATGTGCCCCCCCAAAATATGAAAGCTGGAGACGCCACTGTCATTGAGGGGTGTTTAGAAGCACAGTATTTTGTATATTATGAAGTGGGTCATGGTGGAGGGTGTTGAAGAAGCACCTATGGCTCAACACAATAAAAAACTATTATCAGGGAGTCGCTTGAATTAGGTGAAAAACTCTACAGAGTACCGCTCCAACATTAAGCGAGTACAACAAGCAATACAGAAATGCTTACAATTCACACCATAACTAAATTCATGATTCTGAAATCCCAGCATTTTTAAATCCCAGTTGACCCATATATTCCCAAACTAGATGACAACCCATCCCCTTTAGTAATAGCTTCCAAAATGATCAAACACCTCAGTAAAAACTCACCCTGTAGGCTACATGGTGATTCTGCTGCCGCTTAATAAAAAACATAATTTTCTAACATCACAGGGAAAGTTGGAGGCGAAATAGTTCACAGGTACGAGATTAACGTCTCAATATTTCCTACAGCTACACATTTATATTCAACTATTAACTTGTAAGCCCAAATTACATTTAAAGATAAGAAATGTAGTTTAATTGAAAAGCATGCCTTCAGTGTGTTCTGTGTTTTAATGGAATACAGCACTTGAATCTATATAGATAGCTGGGATGCAAGCTTTCTGCTTGGTAAAGGGAATGTTTAGTATTTTTGGGTGATTTCTTGATTTCTTAGCTGTATGTGGAATAGTTTAGATCAGTAGTCTCCAAATTGTGGCCCAGGGGCCGGATGTGCCCTGTTGCCTTTTATCCAGCCCTTGGGGCACTTTTTCTCCCACTGATACAAGAAGACACTATTCCTCCCACTAATTCCTGCTACTGACATCAACAACAGGCACTAGAGTTCCGACTGAAACCAACAATGGGGCACTATTCCTCCCACGGATCCCAATGATGGAACATTGTTCCTCCCACAGACACGTATGACTGGACACTATTCCACCCACTGATACCAAAGACAGGCATTTATCCTCCCACTAATACCAAGGATGGGGCACTATTTCTTCCACTGACGCCAACGATGGGGTACTATTCCGTCTCCTAATACCAAAGATGCATTGTTTACTCCCACTGACGACAGGACAATTTCTACTCCCACTGGCCACAGTCCGGCCCCCCTAAAGTCTAAGGGACAGTAAACTGGCCCTTTGTTTAGAAAGTTTGGAGACCTCTGGTTTAGATGTAAACGAAGATTTGATGTAAGGTTTTTAAAAAATGTGAACTGCCCTTACTGTATACAGTATCTACATGTGGGCTGCCATATTTGCTCAATATATGCTTACACTTTGCTTCCTGCTTTGTAGAGCTACATCTTGGTGATTAAGGCTCCTTTCACATGAAGGAAATGAAAAGGTTATCCTGTAAGTTTTTCAGGTAGACCTGATCGGACAGTCTGTTCACCCCTATGGACTGGCAGGTGTAAACAGACATGTGTCCGTTTACACCCGCCTACTTCAAATCCGATCTAGTCAACTGAAAAAAAAAGAAGGGTATCCGTCGTCCTCTTTCTAGGCGGATCGGAGAGTAGTCGAGTGTAAATGCACAGTGGAGTCTGTTTACACCCAGCTGCCTAAAGAGCAGAGTGGGCTCCGTCAATGCCCGCTCTGCATAAACTGAGCGGCTACGGACCTGTCATGCGACCATTCTGCTCTGATCAGCAGGGGATTAGCAGACAGATTTGAGTGTGCCCGTGTGAAAGGGGCCTTACTTCTCCTTCTCACAAAGACAATGGACTTATTGTCAGTTATTCTTTACAGTTGTAAAGAAGAAAGTCTGAATGAAGCTGAATTGTTAATTTACAAATGTCTGTATTCAACACAACAGCATGAAATATGGACAAGAAAACACCTGAAATTGTAAAAGTCACAACAAAAATTAATTTAAAATCAACTTTCGCTAAAACCACAATTTTTTTTTTAAGTTTCCTTCAAAATAAGATGCTTAATACCTCTCTTGCAGATCCTGATTTGGTCTATATCTGATGTCAGGTTTCTCACTGAGCTCTGTGATTCCATCTTCCAGCCCCTATAACAGTACAGGGCACGGAAGTGATGCTGGGACCAGCAGACGGAACCATAGAACACGATGGGTGGTGGAGGCACACAACACAGTAACTGTAGAAGTTTTATCGGACAGCATAGCTCTGCCACAGTGAAGACTTGACTATCTGCCAGAGACGTAGTACTTAATAACTTAATGATTAAGTATTAAGCATCTTCTTTTGTAGAAAACTTTTTTAAATTAAATTTTCACTTTAAGGTAAACAACTGCAATTATATAATTCACACATGCTCAGGAATACATGATACATCTATTAAGCAATGAATTTTATACCGCGGCAAAATAAGTACGGTAAATGCATGCATAGTTTGCCAATAATTATGGGCTTGATTTTTACTATGGAATGTAGAAGCATCAATGCTATGAAACAGAACTGACACAAAATGGCTTAATGACATTAAACTCTGGTTAAAAATGTAGGCATTTAATCTTAACTCAGAAATGTACCCTCTATTGCTCTTAGCTTCCTTCAAATTTCCTAATTGCAATTATACCCACTGTCACCGTCAGTGGGCACTACAGCCCACTGAACATGACCCATTTAAGTGAAAGTGTGAGGGAGCAAAACGAATGTAAACATGGCCTTAGGGTCACTTTAAGCTACATTATTGTGTTCTTTTGGGTTGAAGTCAGGACTCTGTGCAGGCCAATCAAATTCCTCCACCCCAAACTCACTCATCCCTGTCTTTATAGACTTTGCTTTGTGCACTGGTCCAAATCAATTGGAGAAGGAGGTATTTTGGTGTAAGGTTGTTTTTTAGGGGTTGAGCTTGGCCCCTTAGTTACAGTGGGGGGAACTCATAAGGTGTCAGCATACCAAAACATTTTTGTTAGTTTCATTCTCCCAACTTTGTGGGAACAGTTTGGGGTTGGCCCTTCCTGTTTCAAAATGACTGCTCACCAGTGCACAAAGCAAGGTCCATAAAGACATGGATGAGCAAGTTTGGGGTGGAGGAACTTGACTGGCCTGCACAGAGTTCTGACCTCAAACCGAACAAACACCTTTGGGATGATCTAAAGTGCAGACTGCGAGCCAGGGCTTCTCTCCAACATCACAGCCTGACCTCACAAATGCTCTTCTGGAAGAATGGTCAAACATTCCCATAGACACACTCCTAAACCTTGTGGACAGCCTTCCTAGAATAGTTGAAGCTGTTATAGCTGCAAAGGGCGGGCCAATGCATTGTGAACCCTACGGACTAAGACTGGGATGCCATTAAAGTTCATGTGCGTGGAAAGGCAGGTGTCCCAATGCTTTTGGTAATATAGTGTATATGCACAAACATATAAGGGCCAAATTAGAAAGGTGTCAATTAATCTACCAGCATGTTTATCTACCAGTGTGGGAGGAAACTGAGCACTCAAAGGAAACCTACACAAGCACAGGGAGAACATGTAAACTCCATGCAGGCAATGTCCTTCCTCGGATTCAAAATGAGTACCTCAGTGCTGCAAGGCAGCAGTGCTAACCACTGAGCCACTCAGAAGCTACTAATAAAATATGAGTCCTCAGATTCCTGTCTGTTTAAACATATTCTGGAGCCAGACAGACAGAATACGTTTAAGAAGACATTTTAGTGTCTTCTACTTTGTTGGGATTTCACCAGATAGAACATTCTGGTTTCTTGTATAACACTAACTGCGTTTGATGTAACTAGAACGGACAGGTAAATGGAACTCTGTCTTACTATTCTGCCCCTAAGGAGAAAAGTAAATGGCTAGGAAATAATCACAAACTGCTAAAGAAATCAATAAAGAGCCACACAAATATCAGGCTCGGTATTTTATTCTTTACTTTCCTAACCATTCCTTCAAGTATTTTTCTTCTCTTTATGCCATTATTTTCTTCAAATTACAGACCTCCAACTTCCATCATTAATGCAGATTATTTCACCAGCACCTCCCTACATCTGGTTATTATTTCTTGTCTACTGTTGTGTAACTGACTCATCATTTTTATTTTTTTAGGTGGCACCTATTCTGTTTCTAAGCTAACATCAGTGCAGATGACTCAAAACAGTTAGTCTAAAAGGAACATTTGAGTATTATATGCAACCTGGGCCCGATTTCCATCCCTGGAGACTGCAGTCACACATTTGGTACCCAATGCAACACCCATCTGCTAAGATCACTGCTTTTACATAGGACATTTTTTTGTTTTACTGCTTCTAACTTGGCTTGGAATATTATGACTATTTATTAAATAGATTACTTATCATAGGAAAAAATAGGAGGGGGGGCTAGAAGGCCTCATTCACACGGGCTTACTACATCATACACCCATGCGAGGCCAGTGTTTGCAATCCAATTCATGTCAATTGGGATGCAGCAGCTATACAGTCACAGCCACTGCTCCCAATTTGACACTCATGTATCCTGCATTCAAGGACTGCCCACCCACATAACTGTCAAATTTGGGGAAACGGCTGTGTCCATGCAGTCGCTGCATCTCAACTGACACAGCCCTTGCATGGGTGACTGCTATAGTACGATCTTGTGAACGAGACCTTACACTCCACTGCTTTTTTCCCCTTTAATATACAATAACATAGTCATACCTGTGCAGACAAAAACAGCCTTCTCAAGGGTGCACGCTTAAGTATGCCTGTGTGAAGAAAAAAGCCTCACTTTACAAGGAAGCTGCCTCTATGACTATGTCTTCCATAGGTATAGGTCTACTATACTGAATGGTGAATCCAGCCCTGCTAACACAAGCCTATAGAGTTGATCCAGGGAATAGCCAATTGCCTCTCGGGGGATCAGGAACAAATTGGATCATGCTTTGCTGGGGTTTTTTCGCCTTCCTCTGGATCAACTGTGGGTATAGGATTGTGTATATAGGATTGTATGGTTGTTTTTTTTTTTTGTTTTTTTTTATTGGTTGAACTGGATGGACTTTTTTCAACCTGACTATGTAACTATGGAATGCAGTGTGACCAATCCCAATCATGTCCATGCTGTAAAACCTCTTTAACCACTTAAGCCCCGGAGGATTTGGCTGCTAAACGACCAGGGGGTATTTTGCGATTCGGCACTGCGTGACTTTAACGGACAATTGCGCGGTCGTGCGACGCTGTACCTAAACGAATTTGGCGTCCTTTTTTTCCCACAAACAGAGCTTTTTTTTGGCGGTATTTGATCACCTTTGCAATTTTTTGATCACGCGCTATAAACAAAAAAAGAGCGTCAATTTTGCAAAAATAGCAATATTCTTCCCTTTTTTTTATATGAAATTCCCCAAAAAAAAAATGTAAAAATCAAAATTTTTTAACATTTTCGGCCAATTTGTTTTATGCTACCTATGTTTGGTAAAAAAAATTGCAAAACGCGTATTTTGATTGGTTTGCGCAAAAGTTATTGCGTTTACTGACTAAGGGAAAGATTTTTGTCATTTTTGTTGTTTTTTTTTTTAACGCGTAATGGCGGCGATCTGCGTTTTTTTTTGCGGTACTGCGACATTGCGGCGGACAGATCGGACCCTTGAATGACATTTTTGACACTTTTGGGGTTACCAATGACATTTCTACAGTAATCAGTGCTATATATATGCACTGTTACTGTAAAAATACACTGGTAGTGAAGGGGTTAACTTTATTTGAGAGGGAGGGGCTGTGTGTGTCCCTAGGGGCGTGATTCTTACTGTGATTGGCTGTGGCTTCAGCTGTATGCAGAGTGATCAACGGATCTACATAGTAGATCCATATGATCAGCTCTCATACAGAGGGGAAAATGACAGGCAGCTTGTTTACACAAGCTGCCTGACTTTCTCCCTCTCCCCCGCCGATCGCAGAGTGGCCGGCGGACATCGGGTCCGCCGGTCACACGCGCGGGGGGGTCCGTGACCACGCGGGAGCGGGAGCGCGCCTCCGGCGGCGCGCGCTCGCTCCCTAGACCCTCACAAGCTAGTGACGTAGCCCTACGTCACTTTGCCTGTGAGGGGCTGACCGCCGACGCAGATCGGCGTGCGGCGGTCGGCAAGTGGTTAATCATTTTATCATTACCTCTTCCATAGAAAAAGGAAAATAAATTTTTTTCACTTTGCAAACAAAGGGGGACTTGCCAGAAAGTAAAGCTGTGCACCGTATCTACTCTAGGAATGGGTAACTAGGCGATCCTTAAAAACTCACTTATTCAGGGAAGTCTACCCCAATTCCACCTAAGAGCTGTGCCCAAGTCACCTCCATCAGATCATCACCTGCAGCTATTACCTTTTGTACCACCTCCCCCTCCCTTTAGATTGTAAACCTTGAGCAGGGCCCTCCTATTCCTTCTACATTGAACTGTATTGTAATTGTACTGTCCCCCTCTTTATTGTAAAGAGCTGCATAAACTGTTGGCACTATTTAAATCCTGTACAATAATAATATTAATAACTAGAGAAAATCAGGAAACCAGTTGTTGGAAACTATTTAAACCACTAGTAGGATATCTCAGCTAAGTCTTTAATTACTAAAGGGGCAATCTTTTACTTTGCATTCACTATATCTGGTCTCCCACAGTACATGGAAATGCAATCAATTTAGTAAATATAAACCGCTAAATACCTTTTCTCATAAGCAGTATATACAGTAGCAGTCTTGTGACTTCTATCAGAGCGTGGTTAAAGTTTGTAGGAGGAATTTTCATTCTGCACTGGTGGGTCCTATAAGGATGCAGGACCCCTGACCCTCTGTCTGGACAGTGTTGATTGGCCCTGTGCTGATCACATGCACTCTCCCAAGAAAAAAACAAAAAAGTCTCTAGCAATACACACCAAACTGAGCATGTGCAGACTGACTCCACTAGCTCTGTCTTATACGGACATGTTTTGGGATCAATGCAAGAAGGGGAGGATCTGTGCATAATGACCAGGCCATTTTTTACCATATGGCACTGCCTTATTTTAACTGACAATTTCGCAGTCATGCGACACTGTACCTAAATAAAATGTATGTCCCTTTTCCCCCCAAAAATAGAGCTTTCTTTTGGTGGTATTTGATCACATGTGACACTTTTTTTTTTGCCCTATAAACAAAAAAAGACAATTTTGGAAAAAAAAAAAACAATATATTTTTTTTTCTTTCTGCTATAAAACACATTCAATAAAAAAAAATGTAAAAATCGAATTTCTTTATTAATTTGGGCCAAAATGTATTCTGCTACTAATTTTTGGTTAAAAAAATCCACCCAATAGGCGTATATTGATTGGTTTGCACAAAAGTTATAGCGTCCAAAAACTATGGGATATATTTATGGAATTTTTATTTATTTATTTATTTTACTAGTAATGGCAGCGATCGGTGACTTAGTGCGGGACTGTAATATTGTGGCAGACAAATCAGACACCTAACTGACACTTTTTTGGGAACCAGTGACACCAATACAGTGACCAGTGCTGACAATATGCACTGTCACTGTACTGACACTGGCAAGGAAGGGGTTTTTTATCCAGGGGCAACCAAGTGGTTAAATGTGAGGCCAACATGTTTTACTGTGTGTGTGTGCGCTGTGTGTTTTTACTAAGCAATGTGCTGTTTTTTTAAGAAAATAAACAGCACATTGCTGCTGTCAGAAGAAAGCCCTGTGTTTGTTTACCTACACAGGGCTCTCTTCGGTAATCTCCAGAACCGATTGTTGGGTGCCTGCGACCAATCAGCGGCCGAAACGATGACTGGTTCATGCTGCAGCACAAATGGGGTGGCGGGGGTGCTCCCTACCCCGACGCACGGATCACGTACTAGGTACGTGATCCGGCGCAGAAGACCCGCCTTGCCACCGTATATGTACTGTATACGGTCGGCAAGCAGTTAAACATATGTAGCAGGTTTTCCAGGCCTGTGGCCTGATGTGGGTCTGCCATCGGTACCGGTTACCTCTCCAGCCCATGTGAGCTGCGACCCTGGGTGTGAGCACTGAGATATCGTCAACTCCGGCATCTTTGTTTGTTGTTTATTTTATTTAACCGCTTGCCGACTGCGCACAGTATATTTACTGCGGCAGTCGGCCCCGGCCAGGCAGAGTGACGTAGGTCTACGTCGCTCGCCTGTCACTCCTTCCAGAGCCAATAGCGGGCGGGCGCGCGCCCGCCGAGGCGCGCGCCCGCCTCGGCTCGTTCACGGAGGAGTGCGGGAGTGTGACTGGCGGACCCGATGTCCGCCGGTCACACTACGATCGCCGCTACAGCGGGAGAAAGACAGAGCGGCTTGTGTAAACAAGCCACCTGTCAGTTCTCCCTGTGTAAAAGTGAAGATCAAACAGTTCTACTATGTAGAACTGTTGATCTTTGTTTTTACACTAGTAGCCATGTCCCTACACAGTTAGAATCACGCCCCTAGGACACACTTAACCCCTCCCTGTCCAATACTGTTAACCCCTTCCCTGCCAGTGTCATTTTTGCAGTAACAGTGCATATATATAGCACTGATTACTGCAGTAATGTCACTGGTACCCCCAAAAGTGTCAAAAATGTCAGTCAAGGGTCCGATCTGTCCGCCGCAATGTCGCAGTACCGCAAAAAAAATCGCAGATCGCCGCCATTACTCGTTAAAAAAAAAAACACCAAAAATGACAAAAATCTTTCCCTTTGTTAGTAAACGCGATAACTTTTGCGCAAACCAATCAAAATACGCTTTTTGCGATTTTTTTTACCAAACATAGGTAGCGTAAAACAAATTGGCCGAAAATTTTAAAAAATTTTGATTTTTACATTTTTTTTTGGGGGAATTTCATATAAAAAAAAGTGAAAAATATTGTTGTTTTTGCAAAAATTACGCTCTTTTTTTGTTTATAGCGCGTGATCAAAAAATCGCACAGGTGATCAAATACCACCAAAAGAAAGCTCTGTTTGTGGGAAAAAAAGGACGTGAAATTCGTTTAGGTACAGCGTCGCACGACCGCGCGATTGTCCGTTAAAGTCACGCAGTAAAAAATCGCAAAATAACCCCTGGTCTTTTAGCAGGAAAATCCTCCGGTGGTAAAGTGGTTAAAGGGGATGGGAGAAGGGAATGAGTGGGATACTCCTTTAGGCTTCAACTTTATACACTTGCGACTTTGTTCCTGAAAAATGGCCGTTGGCGCTTCCTTGACGCCGGCCGGCGCCAGCCAATGCTCACTAACTCTGAGAGCACTCTGTCTCTCAATAGAAGTGCTGAATCCTCGACTTAAAGTCCAGAAGATAGAGGACTGTGAATTGTAGAACTGCTGACACTGCTGCACTGCAAAGTCACTGAATACTTCCCTCCCACCTTGCACTGGCTTGAGGTAGTATGTTGTGGGATTCTGGAAAAACTGCAACTTCCAACTGGCACACTCTGTACAATTCAGGGCCCAACTGTAGGCGCCCCCTTTAACTTTGAACTCTTCAGGGTCCACTGACTATGTCCCCACTCTGTCACTTCAGGGTCCTCAATCTAGGTACCCCCTTTCACTACTAGCTGGCACTGGATCCCCGAACCTCCACCGGAGTGGTCCCCTCTAACTTCAGGCAGACCCCCAGGGGCAATCCTCAGTACTCACGACCTGTGTAGGCTTTCCCGGGACTGGACCCCTCTGACTCTCCGCAGGTTCTCGGCACACCGGATCCCCTCAGCTTAGCTCAGCACTCTCTGGATCTACAGGCAACACCCCGAGATCCTCTTCCTCAGACAGGAGGAGAGACAGCCGTTCTCTCCCTCCTGGGACTCTGCTCCCGCCAAAGACATTGTGTCATGCTCCACCCCCAGACTTATACCCACTCCCAGAATCCTTTGCAGCATAATCTGCCTTCTGGGGTAGTTACAAGCCTGGATGTGTCCCCTGATTGGGTTTCCTCCACTGCCCTATGAGAAACCTCTCACAGGGGCCAGTGGGGAGACTACCCCTTGAGCAGGCACACCTGGAAACCATGACCCCCAGACTAAACAAATCACAGCCCTGCTGTTAGGCAGACAAGGCCCACTATACATTTACCTAGCACCTACCTGTAGGGTGCTACACATATAATATATAAATATATATATAGACAGATAGATATCATACATACATACATACACACACATGCATACACCACACTAATTACAATTTTAATACATACCTTTTCACTCCATGCCCATAGGCCAACTCCAAGAAAGGCTATCCCCAAAAACTGAAAGAGAGAAAAAGAAGGGCTTAAATTTGCATATTTTAGAAACAGACACAAATATTTCATCAGAGGAATTTATTGATCAATGCTTTCACGCAAAATTCACACTTTACCACATAAAATTCAATTGGAAAATGTATCAATCTCAAGTAAAAGTTGTGCGAATCTTGGGTAAAAGAAGCGATAAATAGACCCCTAAATATCCAACAAGAGCTTGTTATGATGGGCATTGAGCCACAGGGATATCTTACCGAATGGGTGCACTGGGCAGTTGCCCGAGGGGCCCCACTTTTTCCGGTGACCCAGCCCCAGCCAAGCATTAGTCCCGATTCCCGAGTGCATCCCGCCACCCAACTTAGCAGGTGGCAAGCGCCTGTCGGCTCTGCGCTGCTGTCAGGCCACTTCTGCCGTGGAAGGGGAGCCCACAACTGCAGGAATGCCTGTCTGCCTCCATAGGAACAGGCACACCCAGGACAGTCGAGTCTCACTCCTGTCCGTGTGGGTGTTCACCGGACCCAGCCGCTGAACATGGAAGCTGTCATTAGCTTTGAACTGCTGTACCAATAAATATAGCCTTATCGATAATTTGCATTTTTATTCTCGTGGGTGATTGTGTAGGCAGGGCACCAGTGCACTGCATTGCCTGGGGCCCTTTAATGCTCTTAAGATGGCACTGTTGAGCCATTTGACAGATACAGCTTGCTCCTCAGTAACAGTATGCCTGTTTAATAGACCCATCACGCAATACTGGTAATCCCACCAGAGATTACATTTGCGTTCAAGAAATGTATTCCTTTGCACTATTTGGCCATCAATAGCTATATATGCTTACCGGTGTTGTGTTTAAAGGCGTGTTTGTTAGACACTATCTGCATGCTCAAGTTAACACTTGTTACACATAAAATAATGTATGCTGTGTGTATGAACGCTAACGGTTGTGGGTTCATAAACCATCACATCTATAAAAACTTCTTTGACCTTCTAAACCAAGACCATGGGAGCCATCCCCACTTTTATGACGGTCTCCACTCTTCTGGGAAGGCTTTCCACAAAATTTTGGAGTGTGTCTGTGGAAATGATGCCCCTGCAGCCAATGGAGCATTGTGATGTCAGATGCTGGGCAAAAATTGCCATTCAAATTCATCCGAAAGGGGTTCAATGGAACTGAGGGTCTGGGGGTCTGTGTAAGCCTCTCAAATTCCACCACACCAAGTTTGTCAGACCATGTCATTATAGGCCTGGCTTTATGCACTGTGAAAAGGAAAGGGTCTGACTAAAAGTGTGAGAAAATCATTTATTTCTGCTTTATTTAGAATTTCACACATTTTTCAACTTCTGTCTGCTACATGATCGATGGAAAAATATAATTTAAGGCATCAAAAATTCTGAGTTCTAAAAAGGTTTGTTTATTGAGAAGCTAAAAAGCAGGTCTGAAAGATCAGGGGAGGAAGAAGCCTGATGACATCAACCAGGGCAGCCATCAGAAATGACACAGATTTAGGCCTGGGCCTCCCCAGGCCTGACCACCAACATCCCCCAGGGCCCGTTCCCTAGCCGCCCCACCGAATCCTCCCACTGGCGACCCCACCAAGTCCTTCAGTGCACCCACTTTTATTTTAACACTCTTACAACTTAAAGTAGAACTATAGGGAAAACTTTTTTTATTATTTTGAATAGAGTAAGGAGGGAGGGTTTTAACCCCTGTAGGGTTTATTTTTTCCATCCTTGTCCGATTGGGGAGATTTTCACTCGCTTCCTGTCCAATATCTAAACAAAGAATAAGGAAAGCCCAGCAGATTAAGGGAATCGCTTGGGGACCCCCAGGTCACCAGAACTAGTGTCCCCATTGGAAGATTTCCCCTATATTACTTTTCTGACAACCCAAAATTTATTTTACTTTAACTTTCAATGCTAATAGTAAACAGGACAAATAGAGAGGGAGAATCTCCTTAATAAGGACACAGACCGCAATACAAACTGACAGGTGTTCTACTCCATCTCCTCTCTATCCAAAACTAAAAAAAAATGTTTGCCTTTAGGTATACTTTAATGAATGAAAGTTAAAAGTGTATTCCAAGTCATCAGTGCTTGTATCCCCATATATTCAGCAAACAGTTGGCCCAATCTAGCAAAGAGACTTCCCCATATATTCAGCAAAAATCCAGCCCAATCCAGCAGAGAGACATCCCCATATATTCAGAGACAGCCCAATCCAGCAAAGTGACAGCGCAATCCAGCAAAGAGACAGCGCAATCCAGCAAAGAGACATTTGCACATATTTAACATATCCCAGTCCAACAAACAGATGGCCCAATCAGCAAAGAGACGGCCCAATCCAGCAAAGAGACATCGCAGTCCAGTAACGTGATGGCCCAATCCAGCAAAGAGACATCGCAGTCCAGCAAAGAGATGGTCCAATCCAGCAAAGAGGCTGCCCAGTCCAGCAAAGAGACAGTCCAATCCAGTAATGAGACAGTCCAATCCAGAAAAGAGACAGCCCAATCCAGCAGAGACATTCCAATATAGCAATTGTTAAAAGATGGCACATTCAACACACACAGCAAGGTTCTGCTAGTGGGCAGGGCACATCAACACCTTTGAGATGGAGGACCCCCTCCTAGCACACACAGCTATCCTAGTCCGAGAAATCCCCCTGAAGGAGGGGGCTGGGCAGAGGCAGAGTGGAGACTGTGGGCACCGCAATCTGCTCAGCAGATAGATCTAGAAGAGGCCGGGACTGTCATATACTTGTCTCACACAGGAGATTACTACACCGGCACCCGAAAGTGAATAAACAGTGTGCTTGGCTGGGGAAAGTTTTTTTATTTCTAATTGTTACAGCCTGCAGATCAGGGTGCCCAGAGTCTCCTCTCTGCCTCCGCCCACCCCTCTTCCTTGCTGAACTGGCTGAGCCAGACCTGGAAGGTAGCTCCGCAAAGCAGCAAAAAGCAGCCTGGGGGGCTCCAGTCATGGTTAGGGCCTTGGTGGCCAGGCCCCTCCTGACCTCAACCCTCTAAGATGGAAGGCAACTTTCTAAGGTGTCCAAGAAAAGGCAAGATCAATGTGACGGGAGTCACTTTGGTTGGGGGGCCTGTGAAACCCAGCTTACCTTAGAGAGGTTGGGAAATCCCTGTCTCAGCTTCCTAGGCCCCTCTTATGTGTTAGTCACCCTGTGTCTAATAGGGTGGCCAAGAATATGATGGACTTAATGGACACTGAGAATATGGTTTGGATTACTCAAATGGGACAGTAATATTTGTCAACAATATATCTCAAAGAATATATGAAGACTCTGGAAATCTGGGCCTAGCTGCCTATTGCCGATAAGGCTTTACACAGTCAGACTCCTAGCAGATGCTAATATCATCAGCTCAACCACCTATCTTCCACACATCATAATTATGCTGATTTACTCTGTATTTACACTTATAATAATGTGGATTGTATATTGTTTTAGCCTTGTTGCCAGCAGTCTGGTCTTCCAGGCTGGCTTAAGTGCGCTGAGTTAATTAGCATATTATTGATAACCTTGTCTAGATGGGATTAGCCATGAGTCAGCTGTACCTTGTTATCTAACCATTGTGTGATGTTTTGGGTAAATATTTGGGTCATTATTCATGTAGTGACTGACGTACTTCTCAAGTGTATAAAAAGTCTGTTTCTTGTTTAATAAAGAGTTAGTTGTTTTCAGATACATACAAGCTAGGTTCAGGCTAGTTTTGTATTAAGGGGGGCTGGAATATCTGATACAGCATCTATGTTCAAGACTGTAGGAAGCGGTATACTGACGGAAGCCCACAAAGAGTGTGGGTCGCGGTTCCGTTACAATCAATGTTTTATTTTCATAAATATTGTTATTTTACCCTATCACAATACAATTATTTTACACAAGATTTGTTAATTTCTTGGTGTTGTAGGGCCAACTGTGGTAATGTGCTTTGTCTATTTTTAGTGAAGAAAATCCTGCATGGGTCCTGCACCTCCTGGGCTCACTTCATTTCCTTGGCTGTTCTGTACGCCTCTGGATGGTGAGAGCCATCAAGGTATTATATTCTGAAGGAGTGACTCGACAAAAGTATTCCAACATTTTTCTTTGACAGAAGCTGAAGTGGTAGTTTAAAGGAGGACAGGTAAGACATCAGAGGTGCATGTTTTATGCACATACAAACATAATGCACAAGTCAGGGGTGCCTATGCATGAAAACATTGATTGCCCTGAACATGTTACATACAGCTGCACATGCCAGAATGAGTGCAATAATTCTGGAGACATTATTCACAGTTAAAGTGGTAGTAAACTTTATTTAAAAAAATTTCTTTACCCTGAAAGGTTATGTCAGAATGTGCCATTTTGCACAGCATACTATATTATAAAAGACTAGCCTGGAAACAAAGGCTTCTATCTTCACCCAGTCTTCCTTCTGGGTTTGCGAGCTCTGGTGATGTCACCTGCTGCAAAGACACTGAATATCTCCTAAACAGTACACGTCTAGGAGATATTCCTTGTACCTACATGTAAGCTTTATTATAAGCTTACCTGCAGTGGCAGCTGGTGCTCCATTCTTTGGGGCAGGGGGGGGGGGCAAAACAAACCCCCCCGCCAGGTCCGCACATTCCCCATCAGCCACTACGGCTGACGGCTTTTAGTTGAGTGAACTGTGAGGGCGCTGATGAGCACACTTGTAGTTCATTCACAAGCACTGCAGTGTATGGAGGTACAGGCTGAAAGCTGCAGGGCATAAACTAATGTCGTGTAACATAAAAAGTTGGAACTACCATTCATTCTGTAGGGTGTCGGTTTTCAAATACAAAGAGATTTCCAAGCTCAAACGTACCAACCAGCCAGCGACCAACCAAATTGGCCTGTCTAACTATATGCGTTAAATCGGAGTTTCACCCTCAAAATGAACTTTTCCCCATCCGCTTGCTTTAATTTACCTGAAAAACAATTGGATAATTACATTTTTTTTTATTTATCTAACTTGTTTTTAAAGAAAATATACTTACCTTTCTTCCTCTTCCTCCCTCTGCGCCTGAGGCCCGCGCCGTCACTTCCTCCTTGCATTGACTCCTGGGAGATGAGCGTCATCGATACCAGGAGTCAATGCGCCTGCACCGGCCCTGCTCGTCACTTCTGGTGCAGGCGCGTCATTCCCTGCTGAACAGCTTCTGGACATGCCCAGAAGCTGTGCAGGGATGACGCGCCTGCACCGGAAGTGACGAGCAGGGCCGGTGGAGGGCATTCTGGGACTCTGACGTCCACGAAGAGGACACCGAAGAGGACGCTCCGGCTTCAGCTGCCCACACCTGAGATGGCAGCGCTGGACAAGACATTTTCAAGGTAAGTATTTCTTCTAAAAAGTAAGTGAAACAGTGGACAGTTCAGAGGCTATTGTTGCTTAAATGCTCTAGCCCTGACTGTCCCAGGGGTATTTTTATCTAAAAAAAATTTTCAGGGTGGAACTCCGCTTTAAGAACAGGGGTTTGGTCTGAACTCATTTGCAGATACATGCGTAAGCTACAGGCCCCGTCAAGGCACCCTGTTTTCTGTAGTCCTAACTCTGACTTCTGAGAGTCAGGCCCAAAATAATATTTTAAACGTTTCAACAAAAAATGCAAGAACAGCTCTGGCAGAGTAAGAGTTAAGGATAAGTCACAGCTTTCAGGGTTATCAGACAACACAGCCCTTGTGAACATCTGCTTATCATTTCCAAGCCCACACCCAGCAGCAATGGGAGATAACGCAGTATCCTGTACCAGTCTCCTGTAATACTGACTAGGTCCATTTTGGCTTTAACTTCACTGAATTATGTTAACGGATTGGATTGCTGTTACAAATATCATTGCATAATATGAGTTCATGCTTTTTTTTTTACACATTTCCCCAGATGCACAGACACACAAAACAAGACACACCTTAATTACAGAAGTTTAACTTTGCAAAGACAGATGTGAGTGGCAGGTTGGCAACAAAAGTGTAAATTGAATTTATATCATGCAAAACAGAAGAACTTTTGCTTAAAGTGGTAGTAAGCCGCCACAAAAAAAAAAAATACAAAATAAAAATAATATCAGGCCCCCTGCAGGTTTTAGTCATAATATACTAGTATGCATCGCATAACAGAACATTATGACAGACTTACAGTACTTGCACACGGAGCCCTCCAGCGCAGCGCTGCCACAGCTCCCTGGCACTTCCATCTTCACGGGCTTCGGCTGTATGAATGGCCCCGATTTTCTGTCTGCATTTCACGCCACACTGTATGCCCTAAATGCACTGAGCATAGGCGGGTGATGTCATTGGCAATTGCCAATGTAAATATTTCCTAAATGGTATACGTTTAGAAGATATTCATTTAACGTACAGGCAAGCCGGATGGTAAACTTACCTGTGGGTACAACTACTGTAGGTTAAAGCGGAGTTCCGGGCACAAAACAATTTTTTTTTTTGTGCCCCTCCGCTAGGTAGAGCTCACCTGAAAAGGAATTGGATAGTTATTTTTTTTTTTTTTTGTTTACTCACCTTTTTATTGAAGATCGTAAATACTCACCTATGACTGCTTCCTCCTCCAGCGCCGAGGCTCACCCCGTCACTTCCTGCTTCGCGATGATTCCTGGGAGCTAAACGTCATAGCTCCCAGGAATCAATGCGACGGCACCGGCCCGCTCGTCATTTCCGGGCGACGCCCAGAAGCTGTTTAGGAATGCGGCGCCGCACCGGAAGTGACGAGAGGGGCCGGTGCAGTGCATTCTGGGACACGAAGACGCGGAAGAAGACAGAGAAGAGGACCGCGCCGGCTTCAGCTGCCCACAACAGAGATGGAAACGCTGTGGAAGAAATTTTCTAAGTAAGTATTTCTTCTAAAAGGTAAGTGCGAACCGGGACAGATCAGAGGCTAGCCATTGTGGAATGTGCTAGCCCTGACTGTCCCGGGGGTATGTTCATCAAAAAATCATTTCTGTGCCCGGAACTCCGCTTTAACTACCACTTTTAATCTGTAATCTTGACTGCAATTATTGGTACAATTACCCCGTAAAAACTGCTAAATGTAGCAGAATCTATTTATTTTTAGTGACATCAAGCTGAGAGCCACAACCCAAACATGGCAGAAAACAAACTGATTTTATTTAAAACAAACTTGTGTCAAAAATAAAATGTATTAATCACTTCAGCCACGGAAGGTTTATCCCTCTACATGAGCAGGCCATGGGACAGTAGTCAGGATCTTTGATATACCCTTAAAACTAGAATAAAAACTTATATAAATGCTTCTAATTTATAAAAAATACAAGTACTCAAGACTTGGCTTAAAAATTGGCCGCGGCCGTTTATTACTGGTTAAGCTTCAATAAATAATCAATAAAATTTTTATTAAAATCCAGACAACCCAGCCATTACAGCTCAGGCTGCATCAATAAATAAAGCAATTTTTCTTCAAAACAAACTCCCATACTCAATAACAAACTTGTCCACCCTTGCATAGTTGCAAGAGTGACGTTCCACATAACAAACAGCCGCGACATAAGGGGAGGGGGGGTTGGGAAACTCCAATGTTGAGTGCTGTGAGGTGAATGAGCCCCTCAGGTAATGCCAGCTCCTTATATAACCTATTGGAACGTTCTAGAAATTCCTGAGGTGCCTTCCCACTTTCCTCACTAACTGACCTATCACCTGACAGACTGCCTAAACTCCACCCTTTACTACAATATCTCTAGGCAGGTTCCCTGAGGTAAATTCTACCTGCTATCTTCCCGCCTAAAACTGACTGGAAATATTCTGACCTGCCACTTATCCCATGAGAAAAAGGGGGGCATATGAAATGCCCCTTTTTCTTTCATTTTTATTTATACAGCACGTGCAAGGCTGTACCCAAATAAAATGGATACCTTTTTTCCCATAAATAGTGCTTGGGATTGCAGGACATACTTCAACCCTCCCAACAACAGCCCCCAAATACAACCAAATGACAAGAAAATGAAACCATTAAACAAAAGTGGCAAGAAATGGGCGCAACACTTTATTGGTGATAATCATAAACAAATAACATCATTAACCATTAACTCATAAACAGGAGTCAATACATAGGTTACTTGAAACTTTTGGCCCAGTTGTCAGAACTCGAGCCAAAACCAAACATTTTAACCTTTAATAAAGACCCCCCTGAATCCAGGGTGTCAGTGCCACATTAAGTGCGCGCAACGGGCGGGAGGGAGGGAGCTCTTTTACCAAGCAAAGAGGCCCTCTGATGCTGCCAGAGTCCTTTTATAGCCTTCCAGTGGTCTTCAGGGAAAATCCCTGTAATCTGATTGGCACAATCTGGAAACCTTCTCCACACATTAAAAGGAGCAATCACACTGCATACCTGAGAATAAATATAACAATAAACCCTGCTAAATTTTGCTAGCCTAGGGGGAGGGGGGTGACCGCAACCCCATGGAGGTGGGCCCCAAGGTTTGTGCCCACCTTAGCCATGGGATTGCAGGACACACCTCAACCCTCCCAACAACAGCCCCCACATACAACCAAATGACAAGAAAAGAAAACCATTAGACAAAAGTGGCAAGAAATGGCCACGGCATTTTATTGGTGATAATCATAAACAAACATAATCATTAACCATTAACTGAATAAACAGGATACAATACATAGGCTACTTTATACTTTTGGCCCAGTTTTCAGAACTCGAGCCAGAACCAAACATTATAACCTTTAACAAAGACCCCCACCAGCCGACCTGGCAAGCAAGGAGGGCCTAACCCACAACAGCGGCCATTTTGATGCCCGATTGGCGATTGCACCCGCAAATTAAAAATATCCAGGCCGACGTCTGAGAGATGGACCCCGTCCCATCTATACAGACCTGGGAAGCCACCCTTCAAATCAACGTGCCTGTAAGACAAACCACTTAAGGATGGCATGAACTTCTCCAAGGCCCTGTTAATCTGCTTCCTCATTTTTTCGAAAGCCTGCTTCTGAGGAGAAGACCACCGGGAAAGCCTTGACGCGATCTCTGAGAAAACTATGGTTGTACCTGGGGAGGATAAACTAAACCAGTGAAGGTCTCTTTTAATCATAAATAAAAGGAACCTTACCCAGGTCATTACCACCTAAGTGAACTACCAAAATAGAGGGTGTGGGCCACACTTGGAATATTTGGGACAAATGCCAGTATAGCTGACACCACCGCATACCTCTCAATCCCTTCCAATAGATAGTGAAGGCTTCCGGTAACAATGACAAATTACCACCTCTTTGGCGCTGAACTGCTCGCTTTCTGGCAAATAAAAAGAAAAAAGTAGCGTCCTATTATCCAGCCACATAGCTGTGGGCCTGCAATGAGTCAAATAAAAAGGTTAGGACGTACATACAATTGAAAACATTTAGACTTCGATCTACCCAAATCCATAATACCCGAAAGGGGTATACCCAATCTAGAGGCCTCTGATGCTAAGCCTATTATACAAAATAAATGGGAATAAAAACAGAAACACCCAAGCCCTTGATGAGTAAGGCATTTCTTTAATACTGTGTCAAACTGGAATTTAGTCAAAGGGGACGAATTCAAATGAACCAAGAAGGGGCCCGCACAACACGGACGTACAGCAGACAATTGCCACACCAAGCTCACCAGGCAGATAGAGAGGTCCAACATGGCAGCCAAAAGACACCCAAGTGCCCCTTCCTAACTGGTCGGTCTTCGACAGGCACAAATATATCCGAATAAAATAATCACCAATCAAAACATGTTCAAACAAAATGCCAGAAGGGGCATGTTTGGATAGCGGAACTAGCTCAGATATCCTTAAGGCCCCAAGGAAGACAAATGAAAATGCTGTACGCAACAGCAGGGCCTCATAACAAGAAAAACAAACCACCAAAGTGGCAGCAGAAAGATTGTCTAGAAACTCTGAAGAAATCAGTCGCCTATCATCTCTCACAGAATGGTGGTCTGCCTTGTTTACATAGGCAGACCACCGTTCTGCCTCTCCTGAGAACGATCGGCATGTCCCGGCAGATATCGCTTCCACTGCACCTGCTGATTGGCTCTTGCTGTGTCTAATCACAGCAAGAGCAGGTGGCTGGCGGCGAACGCTCACGCGCCCCAGACCCAGTAGAGGTATGTGATTTTGCGCAGGAGGGCCGCCCTGCCGCAGTATATCTGCAACTCTTCTTACTCCTCTGCAACTCCTCTTACCGTTGGGGTCCCCCAAGGTTCTGTCCTTTGACCTCTACTATTCTCGATCAACACCTCCTCCCTGGGTCAGCTGGCAGCCTCCCATGGCTTCCACTACCATTTCTATGCTAATGACACCCAAATCTATCTCTCTACCCCTCAGCTCACCCCAACAGTCTCCTCCCGCATCACTGATTTACTACCAGACATATCAGCCTGGATGTCACACCACTTTCTCAAACTGAATCTACCTAAAACCGAGTTTATAATATTTCCTCCCCCTGTGCCCTTTCCTCTGAGTTCAAGATCAATGGAACAACTATCAGTCCTTCCACACATGCCAGGGTGCTAGGGGTAACCCTTGACTCTGCACTGTCCTTTCAGGCCCACATCCAATCCCTGTCCAAATCATGCCCCCTTAACCTCCGTAACATCTCTAGAATATGCCCATTTTTAACCAACGACACCACCAAGCTTCTAATTCACTCCCTGGTTATCTCTTGCCTTGACTACTGCAGCCCCCTCCTCATTGGATTATCCCCCCTTCAGTCCATAATAAATGCTGCTGCAAGACTCATCTACCTTACCAACCATTCAGTGTCCTCCACCCCTTTCTGCCAATTTCTCCACCGGCTTCCACGCACCCAATGAATAAAATTCAAAGTACTAACAATAGCTTACAACGCCATCCACACCTCTGCCCCCCAGCAACATCACTAACCTGATCTCAAAATATCAACCAAGCCGCTCTCTTCGGTCTTTCCAAGACCTCCTGCTCTCTAGCTCCCTGGCTCACCTCCAGGATTTCTCCATAGCTTCTCCCATCCTTTGGAACTCTCTACCTCAATCTGTCCGACTGTCCCCTAATCTATTCATCATTGGGCGATCCCTGAAAACCCTTCTCTTTAAAGAAGCCTATCAGGCTGCTAACTAATAATCTGTTTCACTTCCTCCAGCAGCTCATCCCCCACAGCTATTACCTTTTGTATCAATTGACCCTCCCTCCTAGATTGTAAGCTCTAACGAGCAGGGCCCTCTGATTCCTTTTGTGCCAAATTGTATTGTAACTGTAATGTCTGCCTTCATTTTGTTAAGCGTTGCGCAAACTGTTGACACTATATAAATCCTGTATTATAATAATATCAATATATTGGAGCTTACTAGTCTTTGGTGTGGTGGCTGTTTTAGTTTTCTTTTTTCCAGCTTTAGCTTTATTTTCACCTTGTAATCCTACATATGAAACACTTTCTGTCCCTGAGTGGCTACATCACTCCTCCACTGTATCTTTGGAAGGAACTATGGTTGTCACCCTCAGCTGTTCTCCTGATAGGGGCTATTAACGTCTCTTCACCTACATTACATGGGTGGCAGTGCAAATGGTTCTTTATAGTAAAAGCTCAATAGAATGACAAGCGCACTGTATTTTAGGAAACATCAACAGTTATTTTCTGCAGTTGTGTGTAAAGGATTCCTCCCCAACCCTCAGCTGAATCCACCTACTCTGCCTCAAGCACCAGGTACAGCTGGCATACGGAGCTGTCCAGACTCCACACACACACAGAAAGAAAAAACAAGTCACTGCAAACTGTTGACATCACATAGATCCTAATTATTAAAGCTTACAACTACAGCAACAGTCGGGACCTCCCTCTAAAGCGTTTCACCCAACAGGGCTTACTTGTAGGTATTTTGCTAAAAATGTTCTTAGCTTGCATTCCAGGTATTCATTACTGGGAACATACATCCCTAAACATAAATACTGCTTGGTGAACCCTCCGGCCACTTAGACATTTATGGGCTGCCGGCAACAGGGCTGGACGGTGGGCCTGAACCGTCCATCCACACCAGGTGGGAAGAGTTAATGGGTTTGATTTACTAAAGGGAAAAAGATAGGCATTTTGCAAAGTGCAGTTGCTCCAGAGCTTAGTTAATGAGCAGAAACTCTGCTGACTTCCATCATCCAATCATGTGCAAGAAAAAAATGCTGTTTTTTTATTTTTTTTATTTTCCTTGCACAAGATTGGGTACTCTTTGCAAAGTAAAGCCTTACCTCATTTAATAAGCTCTGGAGAAACTGCACAGTCTATTTGCCTTTAGTAAGGCTGGGTTCATACCTAAATCGGAAGCGGCTCACAGCAGGTGTCCGGTGCGTCCCTGTTCGTTTCCTGGACGAATCAGGCCAGAAGTTTAGCCTGAAGACACACAGGACCATTGTGCAATCTGCTCTGCAGCCGCCACAGAGCTGTGCGAACAGGCTCCATTGAGAGCCGGGCACACTCTCCTGTCACACAAATTCCCCCGCACTAGTGTGAACCCAGCTTAAATCAACCCCAAAGTGTACACATTGTTCTGCCCTACAAAGCTTCTCTTTAAAGTGTAGTTCCACCCATTTTTAATAAATTGGATTACATAGATGTATGTAATCCCCTTTAAAACGACGTTTACCAATGGAAAGTTTTTTTTTTTTGCTAGTAAATACCTTAATTTCTGCTTTATTTATCCTCTTCTCACTTCTGGGTCCGGTCAGCGATTACATCATTTGGCGATTCGCAGTGTGTGCTGGGATGTATCTCAGGCCATGAAATCTCGCATTATTACACAGGAGATGAGCTGCACAGCATGCTCTGCCCTGCCTCCGCCCCGCCTCCTCTCAGTGAGCTCAGTGAGGATATAATGCTTTCAGTCCTCGCTCACTGAGAGGAGGCGGGCCGGAGGCGGGGCGGAGCACGGCCTCAATACAATACATTCAGTACAGCTCACTGAGAGGAGGCGGGGCAGAGCACGCAGTACAGCTCATATCCTGTGTAATAATGCGAGATTTCATGGTCTGAGATACATCCCAGCACACACTGCGAATCGCCGAATGACGTAATCGCTGACCGGACCTGGAAGTGAGAAGAGGATAAATAAAGCAGAAATTAAGGTATTTACTAGCAAAAAAACAAAACAAAAAAACTTTCCATTGGTAAAAGTCGTTTTAAAGGGGATTACATACATCTAAAGTCACTAAAATGGGTGGAACTCCACTTTAAATTAAGCGACACCTCAGCTTCCTTTTTTTATGTATGGGGTGTCTTTGCAATTAGCAGGATTCAGGTTGGATCTGAGATTCGATTAATTAAACTGTTAACTTTTGATCAACACCAAACATAAGTAGGTTATAGTTTGGGAATAACATATTAGTCACTATAGTAGAATAATAAAAGTGGATGATGTTACAGGTCATCACCTAAACAAACAAAAAAAAGGGGGTTTGATTCCTCAGGTAAGGATAATGATAACACCATGCTAGCATTTCTGTTAAGCCCCAGTGGTCAACCAAGCATGCTAGCCCACTCACTTATAGCCTAAAGTAGAAAGCCCTTTATTAATCCTGCACCACTGTTTTAGGTTTGTTTGTACCGTACTAATCGGATGCAATATATGAAAGCGGCGATATTATAGCTCAAAGTATTTCAGTGGAGAGCTTTTTGACTCCTATGGGCCCCTCACCATAGTCTGCCGTAACTTAAAAGGCAGACATCGGCACCCCAAGCCTTATACATGAATTGTGTTCCACTGAAGAAAGGAAGAATAGGAAAGATGAAATAACAGTCCTGAACATTGAACTCTATTCATAAGCATACAGCTTCTTTGAAACGGGTCATTGTTGCTGATATTCTCTACTTGGAAGTACTGCGTACTGCAAAGTTTTGACTTGGACATTTCCCCTTCAAGGAAGTGGAAAAAAGCTGGGAACATTTTTAGACATGACATGAAAACCACTGGCATGAGACTTTAGTCATGTAATTCTGCAGTTTATTAGCTTCTCCCCCTGCCAAAAGTAAATATCTTAAAGGCTTCAACAGAACATATAACACTAACACATACACCAAACAAAAAAGCACAAGAAATAGTGTGATTTCGTAATTATCCATGAACAAGTAACTTAATGCCAGTTTGCATTTATAATATATTTGGGGCAAGTAAATTTGGTAGAGGTTTAAGAAAGAAAATAGAAAACTTGGACTTTAATCTAAGGAGAGAAAATTATGAATGACTTACATTTAAAGGGGAAGCCCGCCCCAACAATTCAATCGCTACATCTACAGGCATCCACAATCTAACACTAACCTTTCTAGCCCTGTAAAGAAAAAAATCTGTATACATACCTTTTCTGGAGCTGCTCTGGTCCAGTCCCACGCTGAGCTGTCAGCGGCAGCTTCACTGTGGAGGCGGGTGCAGAGGAGGCAGCTGACAACGGAAGCCCCATAGTAAGTCTATGGGTGACGTCACTACCCATTCATTTCATAGCAATTGTCGGCTCTGTCCTCGGCAGAGCTTCCACAGCTGGAGCCTGGACCGGATCAGCTTCAAAAAAGGTATGATACTGATTTCTTCTTTACAGGGCTAGATAGGTTAGTCTTATATCATTAATGCTGTAGATGTAACAATTTTAGTGTTAGGTTAGACTTCCCCATTAAAAGTCATTCATAATTTTCTCTGAGTCCGAGTTTTCCATTTTCTTTCCTCCTTAAACCGCTACCAAATTTACTTGCCCCAAACATATTATAAAAGTCAGCTTGCATTAAATTACTTGTTCATGGATAATTACAAAATCACACTATTTCTTGTACTTTTTTGTTTGGTGTATGAGTTAGTGTTATATGTACTGTTCTTAGATCATGGATACCTGTAGACGAAGCGATTTTAGTGTTAGGGTGGACTTCCCCTTTGAATTCCATTTATTTGACACAGTGCAACGAATGATCATGCCTCTTTAAGGAATGGATAAAAGAGAGTGAACCACAGTAAGACAGTCTTGGTGTCAGCTCATCTCAGGTTTGCGGAAAACCTGATGTTTTAATTTCCCCGATCAGGACACTTGAACCTACCCATAGCCATTAGATGGTCACACAATACAGGTGAAATGGCCAGACTGGGAGACCTATCTATTGTCTATAGCAGGGGTGTCAAACTTAATTTTATTGTGTGCCACTTCAGCAGTATGGTTGCCCTCAAAGGGCGGGTTGTATCTGGGGTGCGCTACACAAACTGTGCAAGGTTCAGGAGTGCGTTACGTACAGAGTGCAGAGTTCAAGATTATGCTAAGTACAGAGTGCAGCATTCAGGGGTGCACTATGTATAGATTGCAGGGTTTAGGGGTGTGCTACATACAGAATGCAGAGTTTATTGAGTGCCAATGACACCCTCTAGACCAGAGGTGTCAAACTCAATTTTATAGCGGACTGCATTAGCAGAAAGATTGCCCTCAGAGGGTCAGTTCTTTCTGGGGTGCACTACATACAAAGTGCAGGGTTCAGGAGTGCTATACGTACAGAGTGCAGAGTTCAGGGGTGTGCTATATACAGAGTGCAGGGTTTAGGGGTGCGCTACCTACAGAGTGCATAGTTCATGGTTGTTCTGTGTTCTGAGTGCAGGATGTGCAACCCTAATCTAGCTCCAGTACCTTGTGTAGGGAGGCTTCTGTGTTTACATGTGACAGCGGGGAGCATGAGAGCCAGAGGTGGGAGAATGTAGTTACGAGGGCCACTGAGTGCGAGGGCCACATAACAGGGCCTAGTGGGCCAGATTTGGTCCACGGGCCTTGTGTTTGATATATGTGGTCTATGAGTACCTCAAAGTACTTACTTACTAACAGCCTACTCGGTGACAGACCCTAATTTATTATTATCTTAAAGCTAGGCAAACAACTGACTTCACAACAAAAAAAAGTTTTTATTATGTACTGAAATAGAACTTTGGATAGAATAAAGGAGGGTTGAAACCCCGGTCACTCTTTTGCCACCAGGGAGATTTCCCTTTGCTTCCTGTCCCATAGCCGAATCAAGAAGTGACAGGAAATCCATACAAAGTGCAGGAACTCAGAACTTGAACTTGTGTCTCAGTCGGAAGTGGCCCATTTATTCCTGTTCCAGTGACTATACAAAATTAGGGATTTTTTTTCACTCTCAGTGATAAATGGTAAAAAAGGATAAATAGAAAGGGTGAACGTTCCCAATGGGGGACCAAACAGTAATAAAAACCTAACCATTCTATCCACACACCAAAAAAAACATTCTGTCTGTAGTTTTGGTATACTTTAATGATTACAGAACTGCATTAATTTGTGGATTCTATATCTTCCTGGAGTTCAGCTGTAACTGATAACACATGTACTATCATTACACAGTTACATCATATGTAGGTTTTTTTCTCCTCTCATATGGAACAACTTAGAGTTCTGTAAGCGATGTAGTGAGGTTTTCAGAAGTTTACTAATAAAGTATTAGTTTAATGACTAGGGACACTACAGGCACTAAGATTGTACATTTCTCAGTTTGTGTGTTTCCTCCAGATGCTCTGGTTTCCGCCCATAATCCAAGAGTACAGTGCCTTGCGAACGTATTCGGCTCCCTTGAACTTTTCAACCTTTTGCCACATTTCAGGCTTCAAACATAAAGATATAAAACTAATGTTTTGTGAAGAATCAACAAGTGGGACACAATCATGAAGTGGAATGAAATTTATTGGATATTTCAAACTTTTTAACAAATAAAAAACTGAAAAATTGGGCATGCAAAATTATTCAGCCCCCTTAAGTTAATACTTTGTAGCGCCACCTTTTGCTGCGATTACAGCTGTAAGTCGCTTGGGGTATGTCGATATCAGTTTTGCACATCGAGAGACTGAAATTTTTGCCAATTCCTCCTCGCAAAACAGCTCGAGCTCAGTGAGGTTGGATGGAGAGCGTTTGTGAACTGCAGTTTTCAGTTCTTTTCACAGATTTTTGATTAAATTCAGGTCTGGACTTTGACTTGGCCATTCTAACACCTGGATATGTTTATTTGTGAACCATTCCATTGTAGATTTTGCTTTATGTTTTGGATCATTGTCTTGTTGGAAGACAAATCTCCGTCCCAGTCTCAGGTCTTTTGCAGACTCCATCAGGTTTTCTTCCAGAATGGTCCTGTATTTGGCTCCATCCATCTTCCCATCAATTTGAACCATCTTCCCTGTCCCTGCTGAAGAAAAGCAGGCCCAAACCATGATGCTGCCACCACCATGTTTGACAGTGGGGATGGTGTGTTCAGGGTGATGAGCTGTGTTGCTTTTACGCCAAACATAACGTTTTGCATTGTTGCCAAAAAGTTTGATTTTGGTTTCATCTGACCAGAGCACCTTCTTCCACATGTCTGGTGTGTCTCCTAGGTGGCTTGTGGCAAACTTTAAACTACACTTTTTATGGATATCTTTAAGAAAAGGCATTCTTCTTGCCACTCTTCCATAAAGGCCAGATTTGTGCAGTATACGACTGATTGTTGTCCTATGGACAGAGTCTCCCACCTCAGCTGTAGATCTCTGCAGTTCATCCAGAGTGATCATGGGCCTCTTGGCTGCATCTTTGATCAGTCTTCTCCTTGTATGAGCTGAAAGTTTAGAGGGACGGCCAGGTCTTCGTAGATTTGCAGTGGTCTGATACTCCTTCCATTTCAATATTATTGCTTGCACAGTGCTCCTTGGGATGTTTAAAGCTTGGGAAATCTTTTTGTACCCAAATCCAGCTTTAAACTTCTCCACAACAGTATCTTGGACTTGCCTGGTGTGTTCCTTGTTCTTCATGATGCTCTCTGCGCTTTAAACGGACCTCTGAGACTATCACAGTGCAGGTGCATTTATACGGAGACTTGATTACACACAGGTGGATTCTATTTATCATCATTAGTCATTTAGTTCAACATTGGATCATTCAGAGATCCTCACTGAACTTCTGGAGAGAGTTTGCTGCACTGAAAGTAAAGGGGCTGAATAATTTTGCACGCCCAATTTTTCAGTTTTTTATTTGTTAACAAAGTTTGAAATATCCAATAAATTTCGTTCCGCTTCATGATTGTGTTCCACTTGTTGTTAGTTCTTCACAAAAAATTACAGTTTTATATCTTTATGTTTGAAGCCTGAAATGTGGCAAAAGGTTGCAAAGTTCAAGGGGGCCGAATACTTTCGCAAGGCACTGTATATTGGTGTCAGACGAAACTCATTGTAGAGAATGTAGGAATTTCTCTTTAGGAGTGTAGTAGGGAGGGACATTAAGTAGAAAACTCTTTCAAGGGCAGACTGATAATAATGCATCAATGCACACCATAAAGATATACACTCACTGGCCACTTTATTAGGTACATCTGTTCAATTGCTTGGTAACACAAATTGCCTATCAGCCAATCACATGGCAGCAACGCACTACATTTAGGCATCTAGACGTGGTGAAGACAACTTGCTGAAGTTTAAACCGAGCATTAGAATGGGAAATAAAGGGGATTTAAGTGACTTTGAACATGTCATGATTGTTAATGCAAGACGGGCTGGTTTCAGGGCTAGTTTCAGTATTTCAAAAACTGCTGATCTCCTGGGATTTTTACTCCATTTTTACAACTATCTCTAGGGTTTACAGAGCACGATCCGAAAAAAAAGAAAATATCCAGTGAGTGGCAGTTGTGTGGACAAAAATGTCTTGTTGATGTCAGAGGGTAATGGGAAGACTGGTTTGAGATGATAGAGCACAGACAGACACATGCAGAATACTATCTCTCAATGCACAACACATTAAACCTTGAAGCAGATGGGGTACAGAAGCAAAAGACCACACCGGGTGCCACTCCTGTCAGCAAAGAACAGGAAACTGAGGCTAGAAATCACACAGGCTCACCAAAATTGGACAATAGAAGACTGGAAAAATGTTGCCTGGTCTGATGAGTCTTAATGTCAGCTACTATATTTAGATGGCAGAGTCGCATGGATCCATCCTGCCTTGTATCAATGGTTTAGGCTGGTGGTAGTGGTGGTGTAATGGTGTGGGGATATTTTCTTGGCACATTTTGTGCCCCTTAGTACCAGCTGAGCATTGTTTAAAACACCACAGTCTACCTGAGTATTGTTGCTGACCATGTCCATCCCTTTCTGACAACAGTGTACCCATCTTCTGATGGCTACTTCCAGCAGGATAATCCACCATGTCACAAAGCTCAAATCACCACAAAATGGTTTCTTGAACATGACAATGAGGTCACTGTACTCCAATGGCCTCCACAGTCACCAGATCCCAATCCAATAGAGCACCCTTGGGATATGGTAGAACAGGAGATTCGCATCATAGATGTGCAGCCGACAAATCTGCAGCAACTGCGTGATGCTATCATGTCAATATGGACCAATATCTCAGAGGAATGTTTCTAATCACGAATCTTTGTCACAAAGTTCACAAAGGCAGTTCTGAAGGCAAAATGGGTCCAACCCAGTACTAGCTAGGTGTACCTAATAAAGTGGTCATTGAGTATATATATTTGCCATACATAAATACAGTATCTCACAAAAGTGAGTACACCCCTCACATTTTTGTAAATATTTTATCATATCTTTTCATGTGACAACACTGAAGAAATGATACTTTGCTACAATGTAAAGTAGTGAGTGTACAGCTTGTATAACAGTGTAAATTTGCTGTCCCCTCAAAATAACTCAACACATAGCCATTAATGTCTAAACCGCTGGCAACAAAAGTGAGTACACCCCTAAGTGAAAATGTCCAAATTGGGCCCAATTAGCCATTTTTTTCTCCCTGTTGTCATGTGACTCGTTAGTGTTACAAGGTCTCAGGTATGAATGGGGAGCAGGTGTGTTAAATTTGGTGTTATCGCGCTCACTCTCTCTTGAATGGGTGGGGAGTCAGCCTGTCAATACTCAGACCATACGTCGCACATTGCATCAAATTGGTCTGCATGGCTGTCATCCCAGAAGGAAGCCTCTTCCAAAGATGATGCACAAGAAAGCCCGCAAACAGTTTGCTGAAGACAAGCAGACTAAGGTCATGGATTACTGTAACCATGTCCTGTGGTTTGATGAGACCAAGATAAACCTATTTGGTTCAGATGGTGTCAAGCCTATGTGGCAGTAACCAGGCGAGGGGTACAAAGACAAGTGAGTCTTGCCTACAGTCAAGCATGGTGGTGGGAGTGTCATGGTCTGAGGCTGCATGAGTGGTGCCGGCACTGGGGAGCTACAGTTCATTGAGGGAACTATGAATGTCAACATGTACTGTGACATACTGAAGCAGAGCATGATCCCCTCCCTTCAGGGACTGGGCCACAGGGCAGTATTCCAACATGATAACGACCCCAAACACACCTCCAAGACAACCACTGCCTTGCTAAAGAAGCTGAGGGTAAAGGTGGTGGACTGGCTAAGCATGTCTCCAGACCTAAACCCTATTGAGTATCTGTGGGATATGCTCAAACAGAAGGTAGAGGAGAGCAAGGTCTCTAACATCCACCAGCTCCGTGATGTCGACATGGAGGAGTGGAAGAGGACTCCAGTGGCAACCTGTGAAGCTCTGGTGAACTCCATGCCCAAGAGTGTTAAGGCAGTGCTGGAAAATAAGGGTGGCCATACAAAATAGTGACACTTTGGGCCCAATTTGGACATTTCCACTTAGGGGTGTACTCACTTTTGTTGCCAACAGTTTAGACATTAATGGCTGTGTGTTGAGTTATTTTGAGGGGACAACAAATTTACACAGTTATACAAGCTGTACACTCGCTACTTTACATTGTAGCAAAGTGTCATTTCTTCAGTAATGTCACATGAAAAGATATAATAAAATATTTATGAAAATGTGAGGGGTGTACTCATTTTTGTGAGATACTGTGCATTATAAAAATAATGCATCATCAACTCTTACGGCAATTAAGAAAGCTACGTTTTCAGAACATTTGATAAATTATACATTTTGGTTTAAAAAAGCGGAACAAAATGTTTGAAAATCATATAAGTCTGGTTGTCTCTTCTGTGCTGCTTTTCCCCAGTGTCCAATAATTGTCTACTAGACCTTTGAAACAGCTGTCAGTAAAGGTACAGTGACTCTGACTGTCATTCCTATGATTTATCAGCCATCTACTTTGTTTTTCATAACCAGCCCTGTGATACCACCTAGTACAGGGTACCATAGCAACAAGAAATCAATCAAGTAAAAATGACAGTTTTGATACAGCTCATGCGGATACATTCATAGGCTTCTTTGTCAACAGTAACGGAAAAGACAATATCAGAAGTAAAAAAGAAAAACATGCCCAAACAGAAAGCGAGAATGTTGGGTCGCATGTAGTAAAGCACCCCTCACTTTCAACACACTGGGTGAATAAAAGCCTTTTCTACATAATTTATGTATACCTACCTGCAGAACACAATTGTCACTGCTGGTGGCTATAGCCGCCAGCAGTGATTGCATGAAAAATCCTCACAGGTTGGTTGTACTGAAATTACCAGATGGCTCAACTTTAGTACAACCAGCTTGCCCATAGGTGGATCGAATCTCGGCTGGTCCCTGCTGAATCAGTCGAGATTCAATCTATGTTTGGCTTAAGTCCTGTCCCTTTCTCTAATGTAAACAGGGAGGCTAAGATACCCTGCTACATCTTATAAAAGATATAAGATGCAGTAGATAACTAACCTGCTACGCTATATACAAGATATAAGTAGTTTTTTACCCTCCTACATGATACCTAAAATATAAAATGGGGTAGTTATCCTGCCTCACCACACATATGATATAAGATGGAGTAGACTGTTACCCTGCTACACTATGTACAAGATATAGGTAGTTATTTACTCTATTACATCATACATAAGATATAGGATGAGGTAGCTATTTACCCTAATACACGATCCATAAGATATAAAACCCTGCTACACCAAACAAAAGGTTTATGAAAGAATACATAATTACCCTATTACACCATACACAAGACTGTGATTTCCTAGATAAACTCTACCTATAGATGTTAGTATCCAGTTATATTATGTACATTTAGGAAAGAATCCCGGCCTTTTTAACCACTTAAGCCCCGGAGGATTTGGCTGCTAAAGGACCAGGGGTTTTTTTGCGATTTTTTACTGCGTGACTTTAACGGACAATTGCGCGGTCGTGCGATGCTGTACCTAAACTAATTTGACGTCCTTTTTTTCCCACAAACAGAGCTTTCTTTTGGTGGTATTTGATCACCTGTGCGATTTTTTGATCACGCGCTATAAACAAAAAAAGAGCGTAAATTTTGCAAAAATAACAATATTTTTCACATTTTTTTATATGAAATTCCCCAAAAAAAAAAGTAAAAATCAAAATTTTTTAACATTTTTCGGCCAATTTGTTTTATGCTACCTATGTTTGGTAAAAAAAATCGCAAAAAGCGTATTTTGATTGGTTTGCGCAAAAGTTATCGCGTTTACTAACAAAGGGAAAGATTTTTGTCATTTTTGGTGTTTTTTTTTTTAACGCGTAATGGCGGCGATCTGCGATTTTTTTTTCGGTACTGCGACATTGCGGCGGACAGATCGGACCCTTGACTGACATTTTTGACACTTTTGGGGTTACCAGTGACATTACTGCAGTAATCAGTGCTATACATATGCACTGTTACTGCAAAAATGACACTGGCAGGGAAGGGGTTAACTTTATTGGACAGGGAGGGGTTAAGTGTGTCCTAGGGGCGTGCTTCTAACTGTGTAGGGACATTCCTATTGGTGTAAAAGCAAAGATCCACCGTTCTACATAGTAGAACGGACAGATCTTCACTTTTACACAGGGAGAACTGACAGGCAGCTTGTTTACACAAGCTGCTCTGTCTTTCTCCCTTCACAGGAGCGATCGCAGTGTGACTGGCGGACATCGAGTCCGCCGGTCACACGCACTGACTTGCCTGTGAACGAGCCGCGGCGGGCGCGCGCCCGCCCGCGATAGGCTCGCAAGTCAGTGACAGGCGAGTGACGTACCGATACGTCACTCTGCCTGGCCGGGGCTGACCGCCGCAGTATATAGTCGTGCGGCGGTCGGCAACCGGTTAAAAGCAATCTACTTAGCTGGTCAGAACCACTCTGGAGGGAGTCTAATCCACATTTTCACAGCTCTTACTGTGAAGAAACCTTTCCGTATTTGGAGACGTAAAGAGTGCCCCCTTGTCCTTTGTGATGACCTTAAAGTGAATAACCAAGTTCACTATATGGACTCCTTATGTATTTATACATGTTGATCATATCCCCCCTTAATCTCTTCTTTTTAAGAGAGAATAAATTCAGTTCCTCTAATTTTTACTCCTCATAGTTGAGCTCCTCCATGCCTCTATCTCTGCAGTCCATACCTCTCCTAATACAAGAAAAGACTTTGCTCACTTTGGAAACTGCACCTTAGCATTGCATGCCATTATTAAGCTTGCGATCCGCCAAAACCCCCAGGTCCTTCTCCACTATGGATTCCCCTCGTTCTACATCCCCTAGTATGTATGATGCATGCATATTCTTAGCCCCCAAGTGCATAACTTTACATTGATCAACATTAAACCTCATTTGCCACATAGTCGCCCAATTAAACGGCGCATTGAGGTTGGCTTGTAAATTGGAGACATCCTGTGAGGAAATTAATCCACTACATAGTTTGGTGTCATCTGCAAAGACTGAAATGGTACCTTTCATCCCAGGCCCTATATCATTTATAAAGATATTAAAAAGTAAGGGTCCCAACACTGAACCTTGGGGTACACCACTGATAACTTTAGACCATTCAGAGTAAGAATCATTAACCACTACTCTCTGAATTCTGTCTTTTAGCCAATTTGCTATCCATTTACAAACTGATCTTTCCAAGCCTGTAGACTTTACCTTACACATTAGCTGTGTATGCTTTTGCAAAATCCAGGTGTACTACGTCCACAGCCACCCCTCTGTCCAAGGTTTTACTTACCTCTTCATAAAAAACAATCAGGTTTGTTTGACAACTTCTGTCTTTCGTGAATCTATGCTGTCTGTTGCTTAAAATATTTTTTTTTCCAGCAAGAACTCATCTATATGGTCTTAACTCTCCAGTATCTTCCTGACTATAGAAGTAAAACTAACAGGTCTATAGTTACTTGGTAAAGACTTTGATTCCTTTTTAAAAATATTCACCACATTGGCCTCACACCAATCCAGTGGTACTATTCCAGTCATTAAATAATCTCTAAAAATGAGAAACAATGGCTTTGAAATTATTATTATTATTTCAGGTACTTATATAGCGCTAGTATAGACAAAGGGGACAGCTAGCCAACAAGAGGATTTGTAAAAAAGTACAAGTATCCACGTCCCAATTAAATGTAAAGAAGGAAAATGGATGGGCCAAGGGGACATTTAAAGGGATACTGTCATCAAGACAAATAGCAGAAAATCCACATATATGTAAAAATACACAAATTTTATTGATACAAAACCAAAAATAAAGAAGAAAAACATTAAAAGTAACTATTATCGTGTTGACAAAACACCAATAATATTACAGCATACAGAGCAATTGGGCAGTACATACAATATACAGGCTTAGGAGAGCCAGATATCCACGGAGGGTGGGTGTAGATCACGCTGTCCACTGCAGACCTATGCCAGAGATGGTAAGACTGGTGGGTCTGGTGTGATGGACCTGGGTGTCTAAACCCAAACCCAGCCCGACATGTTTCGCGGGTGACCGCTTCCTCAGGGGCAAATAACGTGGGTATGTATATCAACAATGCTACTAGAATTATTAAGAGAAAGCAAAGTCAGTGCATATCTATTGGGAGACATATCACATAATAAATCTCATAATGGTAGGTCAGAACAGAGGTAAGCGCCAACTAACATATAACCCACCTGTATAGCCGGTTCTAAAAACAACTGGAGACCTAGGGGATCACGACTGGGACTAGTACCCCCCCGGGCGGACATGGGAGCAGTCCACACCAAATAGGGGTCCAAATCAAAACGTTTAAAGTGACTGTATTCTAGATAATGAGAAGTATATAATCAAAATTGGATAATTGCATACATGCTTGTATATGTCAGCTCCATAGTAGGAGGAGAACTTACCAAATACAGTGTACTTGTATATGTCCCCTGTAGTGTCTCATGACAGGGCTAAGGGGTGGCTGCTGGAGTAGCCAGGACTGGTGAACGGAAGATTAGGTCGATATCAGGACCAACAAACCTTATGTCCATAAGGAGACAGAAAAACGCAGTATTGAAATGTTTGGTTAGAACCAATGCGTGAACGCTAAAGAAAGAAAGTGGAAAGAAGGATAGACCCATCTCAGTAACTTGAGAATAGCATATGAACACCACGTGCTGTAAGTAAGCCAAGAACTATACCAAAGATCCTAAATCAAGTGCACACATCACCAAAAGTAAGTGAATAAAACCAAAAAGTGAGGGTGAAATGATCGCAAAAAACGTGGAGTGTAGCAATGGTGAACATAGAAGAATGAAGGTGTGAAGAGATCAGGACGGCAGAAAGCAGACCCATAAAGTGGATGACAAGAGCCCATGCGTCTCAGAGAGTGATAGTGTTTGAATCATAAGCAGCGGAGAGTCCAATGAGAAGGACAGCAAAATAGAGCCATGTGCTATATTTACCTAACGCTCCTCGCAGTCCGGTATCCCGTAGCCGAGTGAGTGTCTCAGTGGGGATGGCGCCTATATGAGGAACCGCTCCACCCCAAACACAGCTGGGTCGGTAATCAGCCGGCCACGTAATAGCTGTGTTCGGGGCAGACGCTCCGAATGCGCTTGTACACAAGCCGGCTCATCGAGATGCGCCGGATGTGACGTACTGCGCATAGCCAGCGGGTGTGTCAGCGGCGCCGACGCAGACGAATCACCGGATGTCCAGTGACTGTCAGCAGTGTCGGTACCCAGACACTACACCATGGCTCAGGGACACATATTGAGTGTGTACCCAGACGGGCGTCACATGCCCGCCATGGGGAACATCCAGCAGGATCCTCCCATCCATGGATGGTGATGGAAATTGGTCCGGGTTGCTGAACAAGGGATAATCAGGGGAGATGAATGCCAAATGGCGCTATACCTCTGTGACCATAACCAACAGATAATTGATATACAATAAATAAATGGGATGGGTGGATGGGTGGATGGGAGGATCCTGCTGGATGTTCCCCATGGCGGGCATGTGACGCCCGTCTGGGTACACACTCAATATGTGTCCCTGAGCCATGGTGTAGTGTCTGGGAACCGACACTGCTGACAGTCACTGGACATCCGGTGATTCGTCTGCGTCGGCGCCGCAGACACACCCACTGGCTATGCGCAGTACGTCACATCCGGCGCATCTCGATGAGCCGGCTTGTGTACAAGCGCATTCGGAGCGTCTGCCCCGAACACAGCTATTACGTGGCCGGCTGATTACCGACCCAGCTGTGTTTGGGGTGGAGCGGTTCCTCATATAGGCGCCATCCCCACTGAGACACTCACTCGGCTACGGGATACCGGACTGCGAGGAGCGTTAGGTAAATATAGCACATGGCTCTATTTTGCTGTCCTTCTCATTGGACTCTCCGCTGCTTATGATTCACACACTATCACTCTTTGAGACGCATGGGCTCTTGTCATCCACTTTATGGGTCTGCTTTCTGCCGTCCTGATCTCTTCACACCTTCATTCTTCTATGTTCACCATTGCTACACTCCACGTTTTTTGCGATCATTTCACCCTCACTTTTTGGTTTTATTCACTTACTTTTGGTGATGTGTGCACTTGATTTAGGATCTTTGGTATAGTTCTTGGCTTACTTACAGCACGTGGTGTTCATATGCTATTCTCAAGTTACTGAGATGGGTCTATCCTATCCTTCTTTCCACTTTCTTTCTTTAGCGTTCACGCATTGGTTCTAACCAAACATTTCAATACTGCGTTTTTCTGTCTCCTTATGGACATAAGGTTTGTTGGTCCTGATATCGACCTAATCTTCCGTTCACCAGTCCTGGCTACTCCAGCAGCCACCCCTTAGCCCTGTCATGAGACACTACAGGGGACATATACAAGTACACTGTATTTGGTAAGTTCTCCTCCTACTATGGAGCTGACATATACAAGCATGTATGCAATTATCCAATTTTGATTATATACTTCTCATTATCTAGAATACAGTCACTTTAAACGTTTTGATTTGGACCCCTATTTGGTGTGGACTGCTCCCATGTCCGCCCGGGGGGGTACTAGTCCCAGTCGTGATCCCCTAGGTCTCCAGTTGTTTTTAGAACCGGCTATACAGGTGGGTTATATGTTAGTTGGCGCTTACCTCTGTTCTGACCTACCATTATGAGATTTATTATGTGATATGTCTCCCAATAGATATGCACTGACTTTGCTTTCTCTTAATAATTCTAGTAGCATTGTTGATATACATACCCACGTTATTTGCCCCTGAGGAAGCGGTCACCCGCGAAACATGTCGGGCTGGGTTTGGGTTTAGACACCCAGGTCCATCACACCAGACCCACCAGTCTTACTATCTCTGGCATAGGTCTGCAGTGGACAGCGTGATCTACACCCACCCTCCGTGGATATCTGGCTCTCCTAAGCCTGTATATTGTATGTACTGCCCAATTGCTCTGTATGCTGTAATATTATTGGTGTTTTGTCAACACGATAATAGTTACTTTTAATGTTTTTCTTCTTTATTTTTGGTTTTGTATCAATCAAATTTGTGTATTTTTACATATATGTGGATTTTCTGCTATTTGTCTTGATGACAGTATCCCTTTAAAAGTCCCCTTGGCCCATCCATTTTCCTTCTTTACTTATATAGCGCTGTCAATTTACGCACCGCTTTACATATACATTACACATTCACATCAGTCCCTACCCTCAAGGAGCTTACAATCTAAGGTCCCTAACTCACATACATACACAGTAGGGCCAATTTTTTTTTTTTTTTATACAGGATCCACTTAACCTACCAGCATGACTTTGGAGTGTGGGTGGAAACCGGAGTACCCGGAGGAAACCCACGCAGGCACAGGGAGAACATGCAAACTCCAGGCAGATAGTGTCGTGGTTGGGATTCAAACGGAAATGACAGAGCTCAATTCTTTTAGGATCCATAGGTGGGTGCCATCTGGTCCAGGTGCTCTATCCCCCTAATTATGTCTAAATATTTCTGGACCATACCACTTTTGGGCCATTGTGAATCAGTTGGGGCTGTGTCAATACCATCCCCATTATGGACATGAGCTTCCCAATGCTCCTTTCTATACACAGAGCTGAAAAAAGTATTTAATAAATTTGCCTTCTCTTTGTCCCCAGTCACCCACTCCAGATTATTTTGTAAAAGGCCTACATGCTCAGACCTAACCTTTTTACTATTATTATATTTGAAGATTTTTTTGGGATTTGTCCTACTATCTTTTGCAATCTGTCGTTCGTTTTGAATTTTTGCGCCCTTGATCTGTTATATTCTTTGTAACATTTAAACGATGATAGTGTTCCTTCATTTTTATGTTTTTGAAAAGTTATTTTTCTATTAATTATAGTGTTTTTAGCTTTGGCCGTGAGCCACATAGGTTTTATTTTTAGCCTTTTAAACGTATTGTCCATGGGAATAGAGTATTTTTGAAGAATTCCAATTTCTGTTCTGTGTACATCGATGCTAATGCTCCCTAGTCTTGGAGAGAAGCCTTCATTCTTGGAAAATTTGCTCTCTTAATATTAACTGTTTTTTTTATTTTCCGTATGTGTTTGTTGCTTACAGCTAACATTAAATGAAATCATGGTATGGTCACTGCTACCCAGATGTTCTTTTATATGAATACCGGTAATAAGCTCTGTATGGTTTAGGATTACCAGGTCCAGCAGAGCATCATTCCTATTGGGGCCTCCATAAACTGGACCATAAATCTGTCTTGTAATAGGTTTATACATTTTTGCCCTTTAACTGTTGCAGCAGTGTCATTACTCCAGTCAAGTTCTGGGTAGTTAAAATCCCCTATTAGTAGCACTGCCCAGCCCTTGCCCTTTATATCTGTTTTGTTTTTTTTATGTATTTAGTAAAAAAAAAACAAAAAAAAACTGCGGTGGTTAAATACCACTAAAAGAAACTCTATTTGTGTGAAAAAGATTAATAGAGCATCGTCTGAGGAAGGAGCACGCATGCTCCGAACGCGAGCATCCCCCTGCCACTATTGGATGTAAGCCTGGATGCTGAACGCTGCCAGAAACACAGGAAGTGTCGGACTCCACCGGCACAGCCAGGACCACGGCTGCCACAATGTACGGTACTTCCCTAACATTCCTACAGTGTTGCAGATGAACCATCCCCATTTGCTGATCAACTATTTCCTCTGTGTGAGTTACTACATTGTTTTTATGTAATAAATAACCTTTTAATCTACACTGAGGTGGCGCTGCTTTTCTTCTCCTACCCCTTTCTGTCTGTTGCAGAGTCCCTCTAGCTCTGTATGAAGCCTGCAGCCACCTCCACCATCCATCTCCACTAACCCCAGGGATTGAACTATCCTGCATACCTCCTAAAAAGACTAACTACAGCCACAGTTGAAACTTTTTTCATAAGATTGAATGTACTTGACTTTTTCACTGGCGCAGGTCGAACGTTGTGTATATGTAAAATAAGTATTAAACATATCACCCTTTTTCTAGGTAAAAAGATTTCCAAAGGTGCTATTAACATGAAATGTTCACCACTTGTCGATGACTACCCATACAATCCATACATACAAAGAAACTGAAACAAATAAGTTCAGAAATTTAATTATGTGTAATAAAATGGAATGACACGGGGAAAAAGTATTGAACATGCTAACTACTTTGTACAAAATCCTTTGGTCGTAATGACAGCTTCAAGACACCTCCTGTATGTTGAAACTAGTCACAAGCATTGCTCAGGTGTGATTCTGGCCCGTTCTTCTACACAGTCTTCAAATATTGAAGGTTCCGTGGGCCTCTTCTATGAACTCTGATATTTAGTTCTTTCCATAGATTTTTTACTGGATTCAAGTCAGGTGATTGGCTGGGTCATTCTAGCAGATTTTTTCTTTCTTTGAAACCATTAGAGAGTTTCTTTGGCTTTGTGTTTGGGATCATTGTGTGGCTAAAATGTCCACCCTCGTTTCATCTTCATCATCCTGGTAGATGGCAGCAGGTTTTTATCAAGAATGTCTTACCAGACTATATTCTCCCAGTATTTCACAGGTTTGTCTTAATGTAGTGAAGCAAACTTTAAATGAGCTTCAACATGCTTTTTCTTCAGCAATGGAGTCTTGCGTGGTGAGCGTGCATACAGGCCATGGCTGTTGAGTGCATCACTTATTTTTTTTCTTTCAAACAATTGTACCTGCTAATTCCAGGTCTTTCTGAAGCCCTCCACAAGTGCTCCTCGGCTCTTAGACAACTCTTCTGATAATTCTTTTCACTCCTCTGTCAGAAATCTTGCGAGGAGCACCTGGTTATGGCCAGTTTATGGTGAAATGATGTTCTTTTTACTTCCGGATTATGGCCCCAACAGTGCTCACTAGTATATTCCTAAATTTAGAAATCTTTCTGTGACCAATGCCATCAGTATGTTTTGTAACAATAAGGTTAAGAAGGTCTTCAGAGAGCTCTTTGCTTTTACCCATTATGAGATGTTTCTGGTGTGACACCATGGTGATAAGACACCTTATTCATCATTTGAGACTGAACCAGCTGATATGCCACACCTATGAGGTGGAGGGATTATCTTGGCAAAGGAGAAGTGCTCACTAACACAGATTGAGCCAGATTTGTGAACAATATGAGAGAAATAAGCCTTTTGTGTGTACATAGAAAAAGTCTTAGATCGTTGATTTCAGCTCATGAAAAATGGGGGCAAAAACAAGTGTTGCGTTTATAATTTTGTTCAGTGTATATAATCCACAGTAGACTCCATTAAAAACAACGAAAGATACTTGATATATTCTTCACTGGTTTCCTGGGTTACTGTATATTATGTTGTAGAGCCCACAAAACATATAATTGTATGAAGCCATGTGTCATAAACGATCGTAGCGTGTCATGACTTGAAAGGCTAGAAAACACTCAGAGAAAGCTATAAAATATGTATGCTTTGTCAGTCTTCAGCTGGGTGTCTTTTTTACATACATGCCAGGTACTGTTCTGGTACAAGTGCCAAAACAAAATTATAAAGCGGGTGTGATCTCTAGAACTAAGGACGCATAAGGTTCAGCTCGGCTTATCAGAAAAAAAAAAAAAAACATCTCTGGCTCAGCTCTGCAAGGTACTCAGCATGTGTATTTTCAAGGAATGATTTGATGGCTTTAATTCACTGTTTATATCATTATGGTTGCGAGCAGGTTTTTAAAAATAGAAATGCATATTTCAAGTGCTTTCAGGCATCAAGGAAGTATGCCTAATTATTTTCTGACTCAAAGTCAGAACGCGCAGGTTTACATTCTGTTCCAGTAAGAAAAAGCATTTCTCGCAGTTATCCTGCTGCAACCTCTAGAACGTCACAATAAAATAAAGATTCACTATCTATACACACATACAAATGTAGAGGTAAAATGAGAAAGTGCTGTATGCTGGGTGGTCAACGTAGTACTGCAAGTTTGCCTTCCACTACTTTACTAGCTTAATGGCCTGCAGAATCATTGTAGTAGCATTTACCCATTCACTATAACTCCAATATAAAAATGAATCTTAGGATGCATACACACAGTCCCTCTGCTGTAGTGCACCAGTTCACCCTGTACTTCTTATTAGTAATTTGGTGATAGCAGATACACTGATTATGTAGGAGACCTATACCCAACACACATATTGCAGGCTCCATGCTCCCTCTAGTATGCAGAAAGCTCAATGTAAAAAAAAAAAAAAAAAAACATAGTCATCAATTCGACCGAAACCTGTCTTGGACATCTGAACTCCACTGGCAATACAAGGAAAGAAAGGAAGTTACATAGCACAGACTTAAAGCGGTAGTAAAGTCAGCTTTGTGAATTTTACTTACAGGTAAACCCATAATAAGGCTTCCCTGTAGGTAAAATGAATATCACCTACACATGCACGGTTTAGGAGATACTCACCCTGGATGCAGCAGGTGACGTCACCGATGCATATTGTGCCAGACCTTCAGAGCACCGCGCCGTAACCAGGGGCTCCCATGTGCATGTGCGGTAGTAATGTCATCACAGCTCCGGCCACTCACACAGCCAAAGTCTGCAAACCGGGAAGGAAGACTGGGGGAAGATGGAATCCCTATCAGTGGTGACAGCGTGCCGCTGGAGGGCTTCATTTTAAGGTAAGTATTTCATAATGCGCTAGTATGCAGTACATACTAGGGCATCGTGATATTATTTTGCAGGGGAAAGTTTTACTTTTTTTTTTTTTTTTATTGCAGCGGTTTACTACCGCTTTAAGAAAGTACACACTCAGGGACCCTGTAAGGTGCTCTCTAGATTCCTGCTGCAATAGTCTATTATCCAAGATAAGTTGCATTAACACGAGTTATAAGAGTTATAAGAATTTCCCAGTAAACTATTTGTTAAAATCTTTACCCCTGCATTTGCAGTTTCCCACTTTCAATGCTGCTGGCTCCTGCTCTCTTCCATGGTGCCTCCCTGAACTTCCGGCCTTCGCAGGAAAGAGTTAACAATGGACATTGCAGTCTCCAGACAGCCAGGAGAAGGGAGGGGGGAGAAGAGGGAGGAGCAGTGAAGTGCCTTGCCATCCCAGGCTATTAAGCTGTGTGTTTCTATTGATGTACATAGTGTAGGGAGACACAGATCTGAGCTCTGCATGCAAGGATGGCTTCATAGGATGCTGCAAGAGAAAGGAGCCACCCTGAAAAAAAGAGACCTGTGGTAGTGGTCATGGAATCAGATTAAACTGAAACATGGGTAAGAATTAAAAGAAAAAAAAAGTTGTATACTGTTGTGATAAAATTAGCTGCTGAAAGTGCTTAAAAACTGAGGGATTAAAATAACTTTAGAGTAAACTGAGTAATCTTTCTGGCTTTAACAAAGTTGCAATGCTAAATAGTAGAGTACTGACAGATTTCATTAGTTGCCTGGAATTGCTCTTTAGTGATACTAAGAGTCGGTTCACACTGAGGCAACACGACTCCTTACTACTTCGAGGACGACTTGTGCATTACATTGCACCACGACTTTGGAGCGACTTGCAGGGACTTCACATAATGGAAGTCTATGCAAGTCGCTCCGAGGTCGCCCCGAAATAGTACAGGACCCTTTTTCTAAGTCGGCGCGACTTGTGTCGCTCCTATTAGAACGGGTCCTGTAGCGGTCAATGGACCGCGAGGGAGCGCGACTTGTCAGGCTGACAAGTCGCCTGACAAGTCGCGCTAATGTGAACCGGCTCTAAAAAGGTTCAGATGTTTTGTATTAAAAATAATAAACATGGCATACTTACTTGCTCTGTGCAAGGATTTTGCACAGAGCAGCCCCGATCCTCCTCTTCTCGGGTCCCACACCAGCACTCTTGGCTCCTCCCCGCTAATAAGTGCCCTTAAAGCAAGATGCCTGTTCTGGGGGAACGCGTGCGTGCTTGTGTGTGTCTTTGTGTGTCTATAAGATTCGCCCCTGCCTCCCCCTCTCTCCTCACTGGCTGTGATTGACAATGTCTCCTGCTGCTGTGTCTGAGCCAATGAGGAAGGAGAGACCTGGGAGAGATGCTGCTCTTCTACACAATGTTGGATCAAGATCGGGTTTAGGTAAGTATTAGGGGGGAGCTGCACACCGAAGGTTTTTTACCTTACTGCCTAGAATGCATGAAGGTAAAAAAACCTTCAGCCTTTAGAACTACTTTAATGTCCTGTGTTTGGTATACATGCTAGGCCATGGTTCCTACTTTACTATTCAATGTCCTTACAGGAAACACATCCCATAAATAAATGCTTCCCAACCAGGATGAGGATGCTTGGTACTCCGTGAATAATGAGTAATGGTGGATTAATTTCCCACCTACAATGGCCACCAATGCAAGAGCACAATTATCCACTAACCACCAATGTAAGAGGTCACATCAAAACGGACAATTAATGTTCGGGGACCCCACACTTTGTCTGGTTTTGTGTTTCTGCAGTTATTATTTATTACAAGAATATTACTGAAAATCATTTTGTAGGGTGTTTGTAACAAAAGGACCTTGCCCTGGGTGTCATATACTCTAGGTGCACCACATTACTAATTCTTGTGTTTGAAACTTTCTTCAGTTTATGGATTTTGTTACCATGAGCTGTAGGTATAGTCTGATTTATAAGGTTCCCCAAGAACCTAAAAATTATTTCAAGGGTTACTCAGGGGTAAAAGGTATGAGAATAGTTGCCCCAGATCCTCAACATATAGTTACATTTTCTTCGATCACCTGTTGCTCCATTCAGCTGTCAGTGGATGTTAGCATTAAAATAACCCATAGCTTGCCCTTTATGGGCAATGTATAGATTAGCTTTAAAAAGGAAATAAAGCAAAAACATTTTTTTCTCTTTTGGATAGGGTAAGGATGGATTATACGCCCTGCCATGTTGTTTTTGCCATCTGTGTCCCATTGCCTTCACTTTCTGTCCCATATCCAAAACAGAAAGTGAGAGAGTTAGGAAATCCCTGGTTGTCACTAGAATATAAAAGGGGGCACATTATGTGGCCACTTGTGTGGGATTGTGGCCACCCCTAGCAGCATTAGGTTAGATAGATAAAGGGGTTAAGCTATGCAGGATTAGGCTTTTATGGGGTTAAAATTATACCTGTGCTCTGCAGCAGGTGTCAGCCAATAGGGGCATGAGGAAGGTTCCTGCAGGTGTAGCAGAGGCTATATAAGTTTGGTCCGGTCTGGGGTGCTTCCTTTATGCACCGAAGAGCAAGAAGAGGAAAGTTCCCCACCCTCCCTCCCTTTGACGCGAGCACCTTTGTGTGGTTGGGTCACCCTGGTATCCTAGGGGGGACATTGTATTTTCATAATGGTAATTTATGGTTTATGGTTGCTCGAGTTCTTTAACTGAGCAACTAAAAGTTATTACGGTATTTGAGTGGTTGTTTACAAACAGTTAAATATTTATGATTTAAATTATATTAAACCAATAAAGTGTGCCGCGGCCTTTTCTTGCCAAACTGTGAGTCAGTGCTATTATTTAGTAGTTTAAGATAGTATTGCGGGAGTGTGGCCTACAATTCCACTAGTCATAAAATTAAGTCCTGAAAGAATAACCTTCTCCTGGCCCATTTTGCAGGTATAGCTGCAAAACCTAAAAAATAAGTGCATACACAGTTTAAACTCCAGCAAGGCCCTGTCTCATCCTGCACTGCACAGCATCGGCTGTCCTGCCATCAGTTTTCGACACTGTGCTCAGTGAGTCACTAGAGGCCGATCTGCTGACAACTTTAAGATTTACCGCTGCTGAGGGAGGGAGGGAGGAAGCAACAGGAATGACACAGACTGTGCCGAGAAAGGACAAATAAAGTAACAGAGGGAAAAAAAAGCAGGAGAGGTGACAGGACAAATTCTGCTACCAGGGTGACACAGAAGAGGTAAACTTACAAGGATATGGTCTTATCTTATCTCCCTAAAATATTCTCTCCTTTCTACTTGGCAGTGACAGCCATGAGCTTGAGCACTATAAAGTTTTGACAGTCTTCCTTTCTAGATGAACCAAGATGTACATACAAGGATGGAAAAACCATCTTTTTAATTATAGAAAGTGACCTAGTTTTTGAGAGCAAAGAGTGGGGAAGAGCTCTCGGTACAGAAGTGACTGCTCTGGTCTTCAACAAAATGGTGGACTTCAGCAAGAAGAAACAAGAACTATTCTGAAGCCCTTTTACAGCGCACACTCATTTTGTTAATTCTGTGGACACTTCCCTCCTTGTTTTTCTTTGCAGTCGCACCCAACACCCCCTCAAGTGCCCCTTGCCCTCTGCAGGTGCTGGGAAATGCTAATGGGGAAGACAGGTCAACTCTGGAAATGAAGAAAACAAATATCGAGGCAGCAGTTAGAAGAGCTGGTGAGGAAGCAAATTACCTATGGGTCATGTGTGTTCTCTTCATAAATTAAGCATAACGCTAATGTCTTTTTTTCCGAATTCTGTACAAAGCTATGTCATAGAGCAATGATTAATGACTCTACATAGCACGGATGCAGCATATTAGCCATTTAAGCAATCATTTCCAAATGCTCACTACAAGTTTTCATCAAATATGGAGCACATCTGTGAGCACAGAATACATAAAGTGGCCTCCACCTACTGTGTGTCTATTGGTATCACAGTGGGCCTCATGCATGAAAATCGTCTCTAGCGATCAGATTCCAGCTCTTGTTTTTCCAGTCAAATATTAAAAGGGAAAGTCTGGCTGCTATGGCAACACAGACTCTATCAAAAACATTTTTAGATGAGACCAATGTTCCTTTTACTTGCATTATCAGCCTCTTTTAGTAATAATTGATATGTTGGCAGGTCTGGTGTAAAATAATCCAAAACTCTCAACATTTACAGTTACAGTACTGTAATATACATATATAAAGGATAATGCAAAAAGTGGTCACCACCTCCACCTATAACTGGTCTTAATGGCAAGAAGCACTGGAAGGGCGGACGCAGATCAAGAAAAACAAAGAGATTTCTATATTGAGCCAGGCAACGCACTGACACCTTTGCCGCCATTGTGCGATGTGCTGGGTGTTCAGTGTGACCCTGTGCCTTTAAGGAGGGGTGGGCTCCCTCTAGTCACCTGTCCTCCATCTATCCCTCTAAATGCATGTGCACTCATTGTAGAGACTCTTTAAATTGTAGAGTTAGGGAATGCAGATTACAGGGTGCCTTGCCGCGGCCTGCAGCTTACGCATGTATTTGCAAATGTGTGCAACCAAACCCCTGTTTGGCTGGTTGGTAAGTTGTGACTGGAAATCTCTTCGTTTTTCTTGATCTACATATATAAAGAACAGTAAAGCTGAACTCTGGCCAAATAGCTACCCAAACTGATGAGGTACATGTACTGCTTTACCTATCATTTTGCGCAGCCACTTTTGTGAATCACACACCCTGACACATTGCATAGGCAGAAGGCTCTTTAACCACCTCCCACCCGGGCCATAGTACATATACGGCCGGGTGGGAGTCTAGTCCTTCTGAATGGACGTTCAGAAGGATCTCGATGTGCCTGTGTCCCTAGGACACAGAGAAACAAGACTCGGCAGGAGGGCCCTGTGATTGGCCCTCCTGATCACATGACGGCTGTGACCAATCACAGCCGTCATGTAATGTCAATACAGCCGTTGTAACGGCTTCGATCTCTTCTCCTCCTGACAGATTCTGTCAGTGAGGAGAAGATCAGAGGATCGATTCTGCAGCAGGGGTGATCAGTGAGTATTTCTAATTACTCACTGATCACAGGGGGGGTGTGTGCTGGTAATCAGATGATTGATTACCAGTGCAGCCCTGGGGGGAGGGGTGCCACTAGAGCCACCAGGGATGCCAACCCATGACCACCAGGGATGCCCACCATGACCACCAGGGATGGCAAACAGGGCTCAGAGAGCCTGCCAGTGGTGCCCCCCCTATCAGTGCTGCCCACCAATGCCATCTATCAGTGCTGCCCACCAGTGCCCGTTATTGCCATCTATCAGTGCTGCCCACCAATGCCCATTATTGCCCACCAGTGCTGCCTATCAGTGCTGATCAGTGCCGCCCATCAGTGCCACCCATCAGTGCCCATCAGTGCCGCCTATCAGTGCCCATCAGTGCTGCCTATCAGTGCCCATCAGCGCTGCCTATCAGTGCCCACCAATGCTGCATATCAGTGCTATCTATCAGTGCCACATATCAGTGCCCATCAGTGCTGCATATCAGTGCTACCTATCAGTACCCATCAGTGCTGCATATCAGTGCCACCCCATCAGTGCCACCCCATCAGTGTCTCCTCATCATTGCCTGTCAGTGCGGCGTCATCAGTGCTCATCAGTGCAGGAAAAAACTTATCTATTTACAACATTTTATAACCTAAACAAAAAAACGTTTTTTTTTTTTTCAAACTTTTCGGTCTTTTTTTATTTGTGCACCAAAAAAGAAAAAACCTGGCGGTGATCAAATACCACCAAAAGAAAGCTCTATTTGTGGGGAAAAAATGACATAAATTTGGTTTAGGTACAGTGTTGCATGACCGCGCAATTGTCATTCAAAATGCAACAGCGCTAAAAGCTGAAAATTGGTCTGGGAAGGAAGGGGGTTTAAGTGCCCAGTATTGAGGTAGTTAACACAGTTAAAGTATATGGTGGGGCCAAAAAAAATAGTTTCGGGTGGTTGCACTTCAAAAATCCTCTTTATTGAAGACCAAATGACAGATGGTTAACAAAGAGGGAGAGGACAAACAGGTAGACGCGTTGTGCACAAATGTCAGCGACTAAGTGCTGACATTTGCACGAAACGCTTCTGCCTGTTTGTCCCCTGCTCCATCAGTTAACCATCTGTCATTTTGGTCTTCAATAAAGAGAATTTTTGAAGTGCAACCATCCGGAACTATTTGTTTTATGATACACAGCATGCAAGCTGGGCGGGCACCTGACTGGTTTGTGTGGGCATTAAACAGAGACATATTCACCTGCAGCGGCTTTCTTTAAATGTGGTGGGGCCACCTTCCTGCCCCAGGCTGTTAGGGTATTATTATACTGATGAAGTCCTCCCTCTGTTTTCTCTTTCCTTAGGGGCCTTACACATGGGTTTGCTGAGCCAAAAGGGCAGGGCTAACACTATTTACGTCCAACAAATTCTGTGTTTTTGGCACAAGTAACGAGAAATTAAGAGCAGAGTGGTTTCTGGTTCCTCAACATTTATTTTTTCTGTACTTGCAGGTTCTTTAAACGTGGGGAAATCTGCTGAGAAGTACTGCATGTGTTTTTTTTATCATATTTGGCTAATTCTCACAGACACAAGCTGAGCTGCTTGAGGGCAACACATATTAGTGAATGGACACACATTGCCTGCGTGGATGAAGCCATGTGGATGCGTGTGCATGGACCCAGACACAGAGCCTGTGTATCTAAAGCTGTGCACCCTTTTCTACAAACATGCCAAGCTTGTCTGTGGGGATGAGTTTGTCCATACAGCCGATGCATGTCCATTCACTAATTTGGGCTGCCTGCATGCAACATGCGCTAGGACAAAAAATAAAAAAAGGGCTTGTGTAAATGAGCCCTTTCTCTTGATGTACACTTTATTATTGATATATATATATATATATATATATATATATACATACAGTATCTCACAAAAGTGAGTACAGCCCTCACATTTTTGTAAATATTTTATTATATCTTTTCATGTGACAACACTGAAGAAATGACAGATTGCTACAATGTAAAGTAGTGAGTGTACAGCTTGTATAATAGTGTAAATTTGCTGTCCCCTCAAAATAACTCAACACACAGCCATTAATATCTAAACCGCTGGCAACAAAAGTGAGTACACCCTTAAGTGAAAAAGTCCACATTGGGCCCAAAGTGTCAATATTTTTTGTGGCCACCATTATTTTCCAGCACTGCCTTAACCCTCTTGGGCATGGAGTTCACCAGAGCTTCACAGGTTGCCACTGGAGTCCTCTTCCACTCCTCCATGACAACATCACGGAGCTGGTGGATGTTAGAGACCTTGTGCTCCTCCACCTTCCGATTGAGGATGCCCCACAGATGCTTAATAGGGTTTAGGTCTGGAGACATGCTTGGCTAGTCTATCACCTTTACCCTTAGCTTCTTTAGCAAAGCAGTGGTCGTCTTGGAGCTGTGTTTGGGGTCGTTGGAATACTGCCCTGCGGCCCAGTCTCCGAAGAGAGGGGATCATGCAGCCTCCGAACATGACACTCCCACCACTATGCTTGACTGTAGGCAAGAGACACGTGTCTTTGTACTCCTCACCTAGTTACCGCCACACACGCTTGACACCATCTGAACCAAATAAGTTTATCTTGGTCTCATCAGACCACAGGGCGTTGTTCCAGTAATCCATGCCCTTAGTCTGCTTTTCTTCAGCAAACTGTTTGCGGGCTTTCTTGTGCATCATGCTTAGAAGAGGCTTCCTTCTGGGACGACAGCCATGCAGCAATGCTGGCAGCACTCATACGTCTATTTCCCAAAGACAACCTCTGGATATGAGGCTGAGCACGTGCCCTCAACCTCTTTGGTCGACCATGGCGAGGCCTGTTCTGAGTAAAACCTGTCCTGTTCAAAGGCTGTATGGTCTTGGCCACCATGCTGAAGCTCAGTTTCAGGATTTTGGAAATCTTCTTATAGCCTGGGCCATCTTTATGTAGAGCAAATATTCTTTTTTTCAGATCCTTGGAGAGTTCTTTGCCATGAGGTGCCTTGTTGAACTTCCAGTGCAATAACACCAAATTTAACACACCTGCTCCCCATTCACACCGGAGACCTTGTAACGCTAAGGAGTCACGTGACACCAGGGGGGGGGGCTAAATGGGCCCATTGTGGACATTTTCACTTAGGGGTGTACTCACTTTTGTTGCCAATGGTTTAATGGCTGTGTGTTTCGTTATTTTGAGAGGACAGTAATTTTACACTGTTATACAAGCTGTACACTCACTCACATGAAAAGATATAATAAAATATTTACAAAAATTGTGAGCTACTGTATATATATTGTTCTGTCTGCAGTTAAAAGATATTTCCTTCACTTAATGAAAATGAAAAGTGCCGTAGTATTATATCTCGCGGATCCGGATGACTCTCTGACCACAGCCCTCTCCCTCATAGAACAGTTTGGCAGATATTCAGGACTGCAAATTAATTGGGACAAGTCCCAGGTTCTCCCCCTTGACCACCCTTCGCCCTCAGGGCCCCCCTCACCTTTACCTCTGCAGTGGGTGCCTCGTATAAAATATATTGGTGTGCTAGTCACGGCGAACCCCCGGGATTATATCTCAGACAATATTCAACCCATCTTTGATTTAATCAAATCCGAGACTCAGGTTTGGGCTAAGTTACCCCTGGGTGTTATGGGCAGAGTCAACCTTAATAAAATGGTCCTTTTGCCAAAGGTATTGTACATCCTCTGGCACTCCCCAATTTACTTACCCCTAAAATGTTTTAAGCAAATGGAGTCCCTCCTTAAAGCCTTTGTCTGGGGCCAGAGCAGACATAAACTCTCCTGGCATAAACTTAAAAACCCCTCCAGTCTGGGTGGTGTACCATTACCGGATTTAAATCTTTATTATCTGGCTGCCCAGTTATCGCACCTGTTTCACCTTGACAAAACTGACAAGACTCGTTCATTTCTGCTGCTATGCCCCAAGTGGTCCCTCCCAACTGATGATCCCCTAGCTGTCATTTTGCGGGGAGTACGTGGCTCTGAGATTAGGGGAGACCCCAATTCTCTGCTATATCATTATAGCCGGGTGTGGGGGGTCGTGATGGATATACCTTCACTTCAGACGCTACACACCTTCACTCTCCTGTGGCATAACGTGGCCCTGGAAGAGTTCCCTTCCCTGCCGGACCCCGCGCTGTGGAGTAGTAGGGGAATATTCTATCTCTCACACCTTTTGCAGGGGACTGCCCTGGGCACGTTCGAGGATCTACGTACAACCTTCTCTCTACCTGACCAAATGCTCTTCCGATATTACCAGGTCGGACATGCATTTCGGACTCAGTTCCCGTCTGCGCTCCCTCAGATGGAATCCATCCCCATATTAGACCTTCTCGAGGGCACTGATCCACATCACCTTATCTCTATCCTATATGCGGAACTACATACACCCCCTTCCACTGTAATAGCCTACTCTGTTAAGACTAGCTGGGAATCCGATGTAGGTACCATAGAAGACGAGGACTGGGATGAGGCCCTTGGGACGTGCCAACGGTATCCCCCAAGTTATCTGACCGTCTTACTCAACTATTCATAGGGCACCGGACCTATCTCACTCCCCTTGGCCTGTCGCGATACCGACCCGGGATCCCTCCAGACTGCCCGATGTGTAGCTCGGCGGTGGGCACATTTTTCCACTTAATCTGGAGCTGCCCCCTGATACAGGGTTATTGGAAACAGATTGTGACCTTCCTGCATGACAAGATGGGGTCCCCCATTCAGTTGGACCCCAAACAGTGCCTTCTGGGTATATAACCAGATGAGGACATAGACAAATTCCTTATCACTTTTCTACAAGTTACACTCTTTCAGGCACGGAAATTGATTGCTAGGCAGTGGATGCGGGAGAGTCCCCCTGCGTTCGCTGCGTGGCTGACGGAGGTTAACAGTGTTCTACCATACCACAAGCTTATGTATAAGAATAGAGGTTGCCCGGCTAAGTTTAACAAGATCTGGGATAAATGGCTCCAGAGCTCGGATACCTGCAATTAATGTAACATATATGTTTCTCTACCACTGCCCTTTGTAGGGGTGAGGGTCTCCTGCATGTGTGGTCTCTTATTATAGCAATTTATTATGTCCTGCATGTAAGTGCTGATTGATTGGTTTTTTTTTATATGTGCACAGTCCTGGTTATTGTTCTGTATTATGCTGATTTTTTTTTTTTTCAATAAAAATCTCTGTTTCAAAAAAAAAAAAAAAAAGTGCCGTAGTAAGCCAGGAAATCACTCTCCCATATCGGTCTTCCTCTCTGCAAATAAGAATCTACATATGCAGAGCACGAAGTATTCTCATGGAAACGTCACTGTGGCCCCCATGTTGCATTAATAGAGCACATCATTAAATATCATTATACAGCTATGGCTAATAATATAGCAATTTTCAGACAACACAGAACAACCTTTCCATAAAAAAATGTATTTACATATTGCCCATCTCAGTCCTTAAAAGCCAGGCCTTGACCAGCAATCTGGCAACTTCCAGTATAGGTGAAGTATCAGAGAATGTCTTTAGACTGCCCGGCTTCGGACCTCTGCTGGAGGTGTGGTAGAGGCTGTCAGAGACCTCCTGCATGCTTTTTGGTCCTGTGCCAAGCTCCAAGGGTTTTAGTCTGAGGTCTGCCAGATCACTCAAAAATGTACTGACTACGAAGTACCCACGGACCCAGCCTGGCTCCTACATCACCATTCCACACCTCGGAAGACCTATAAAAGGTCTGTTCTGCCTCATTTATTGAATGTGTCTCAAAGCTGTATACCAGACTGTTGAAAGCAGAGGAGACCGCCCTCTATAGTTCAGTGGTTGTCCAAGGTTGAAGAGATTAAAGTATAACTAAAGACAAAATGCATTTGTTTTAGTTTTTGGTAGAGTGGAGAGTGATTAGAACCCCTGTGAGTTTTTTTTTTTTTTTTTTTTGCAGTCTGTTCCCCTATCAGGGAGATTCCCCCTCTCGTCATGTTTACCATTATCACAGAAAGTGAAAGTAAAAGAAATGTGGGTTGTCCCCAGAAAAGTAATAGAGAGGAAAACTTCCAATGGGGACACTAGTTCTGGTGACCTAGGGGTCCCCTAGGAATTCCCTTAATTTGCAGGGATTTCTTCTCATTTCTGGTTTGGCTATAGGACAGGAAGTGAAGGGAAATCTCCGCAATAGGACACAAATGGCGAAAAAAAAATCTGACAGGGGTTATAACCCTCCCTTACTCTATCCAATATGAAAAAAAGAAGTTTTGCCTATAGTTCTACTTTAGAAGAATAGAGGACCTCACCTTGACTGTTGTCGAATCTCGTGGTTTTACTGGCATGAATTTACTTTCTCCACTAAATACACATCCATCCTGGAGGGTTCGGGTGCTGCGTTGTCCTCTGAGCCAGTGGGGGGTCCTGAGGGGAAAGAGACATTCCATCCCTCCCCTCCTCTCCCTCCTTATTTTTCTTCTCTATTCTATTTACTCCCTGTTTTAGCCACAGGTCAGCCTTTACTCTTCACTTCCTTTGTCATTTCCCTTTCCCCTCCTCGTCTATCCAAAATTTTAAATTCCAATTTAGGGGTGGTCGTTACCCCATTGTATGGTTTTGCTGTTTATTTTTTCATCCGCTAGAAAATGACTGTAAAAGGTTCCACACTGGACAATGTATAACATTGTATAAGGATATGTAGATGTAATTTTGTTGGTGTGACTTCTGCTTGGTGTTATGCTATGCACCTCTTAGGCCTCTTGCACACTGCAACTTAAAAAAGCTCAATACAGCATTTTTTGTTACTGATCTAAAATGCAGCCCATTGTTTACAATGTGCCTGTACACAGAGGGGCATAAAAACAAGTGCTGCATTTTCTTGTGAAAAAAAAACAAAAAACTGCGATCTTGGTCAGTATTGTGCGCCGGTACAGGTAAATGCGCACAAATAGGTGCATATGAGCATCGATATGAATGCAATTTCCCTAAGAATGTATTAATGAGTGAATACGTGCAAAACAAACACCTAAGATTACATCCAAAAAAGCAGATGCATCAGTACAGTGTGCAGGAGGCCTTATTGCTTAATAAAAAATCTATTAAAAAAAAAAAAAAGATTACCTAGCGTCAATAAATTCTATTATATTTAAATGTTCACTGTGGATTATTAACCCATTTTTTCCTGTAAAACACTTTGTAGTTACATAGCACAGCTGTTATAAGGTTTCCCCAGACATTATTGCCAGAGATTGTGGTTCAGCGTATCCAATATTGACTTCACTGTGACTTGGTTTGATGTAGGTCAGTGACTCAAAGCATTGAAAGTTGACAGGCAGGCAACCAGAATTATCAGAAGAAGATAAGCAATGGCATATTCTTATTGGCATTGGTTTCCTTTAAGGGCTTAGTATACTGCACCTGGTATCCACCAGGATTTGCAGACTAAAAGATGAGGGTTAATGTTCTTTAAATGTCAGTTAACTTTTCTTACTTTTCAGTGTTTCTTTGACCTTAACAACCCCAGACTTGCAAAAAGATAATACATTTCCCTGCTTGATAGAGGTGTCAATAATAACACTTTGCTCAGAGCTAAAAGTATCTTGCAGTTACATATGTGTCCAAACTAGTGTGCTCATCAACGACAATAAAATCCTCCTTTACAAGGGAGAATTTCCATCTACGGAGAATGCCAAGTGCATAATGTTCCCATACCTCTATAAGCTGTATCAGACTTGTGTCCTAATGTAGGCCATACATGGGATGAATTCCGAGCACATTTTCTTTCAAAAATCAGAAATTTAGTGGGTTTTGTAATTCAATGGTGCCAATACTAATTTTTAAATTCGACCAACCAAGCCTCCAATTTCACCTCATGTTGCTACAGAAAATAAATGTTGTGGCTGGTAATCTTCTTTTCTTTTCAGGTCACAGCTCATACGCATTTTTTAATATTTCTCGCTTAAGTCTCCCATCATTGACTAGAAATTTGTTTGATTTTCCAAAAATTTCCAACATGCCCGTTAACTCAAATTTGATGGCCGCATGAATATTGAATGAATTACTGCGGCCCACAAAGTCCCGGTTCACACTGCCACGACTTGTCAGACAAGTCGTGCTCCATTTTGTATAATGGAACCCTTCTAATCAGAGCGACTCAAGTCGCTCCGACTTAGAAAAAGGTTCCTGCACTACTTTGGGGCGACATCGGAGCGACCTGCATTGACTTCTATTATAGAAGTCATTTGCAAGCCACGATGAAGTAGTGCTGCACGGGGCGGCTCAAAGTCGGGGAGACTTTGAGTCACCCCAGTGTGAGCTGGCTCTAATGGAACGAAATCTGAACGAAAATTCGATTTTCAAAAGAAAATTTGTTTGGAAATTCGACCCATGTATGACCGGCTTAAGGGTGTCAGAACACAAACATTTTAAAAAGATGACCAAAAAAATGTTTCAAAGGTCAAGCTGTCATTTATTTGGCTGTATTATCTAAGCAAGCATCAAAATGTATTGGATTGAGTACGTTATATACAATTATCAACACTATTGCAAAACGCAACTTTTCCATAAATACTGTGTAAATACACATGTAGAAACCATTCAAAAATGTACAAAGGAGTCCAAATGGTGTATGTAATGTGAAAATGAATTAACATGACCAAATGATATTTTACATATAGCAAGGTCAAGCAGGGTTCTTCTTCCAAAATGGAACTATGACTTTAATAAATACAAAGCATTCCTAACTTTTGAAAAAAAATTTTCCCTATAAAACAATTACCATCCGAGTTGCTCGGTTGGTGAAAGAACAGTCCCTGCTGAGTAATGTATAAGGTTCTTATCATGTAAGCCATTTTATTTTTAGCTCCTGTCCATCATGTTACCAGACAAGGTGATTTAAAATAAATCACCCGGAAACGCGAAATGCACAACTGAACACTGCAATTCCTTTTTTTTTAAAGATTCTATTTAAGATATACAGTATAAGGTTAACAATACTATAGATAATGACAGCAGATACTGGAGGCAGTGAATAAGCTGAAGGCAAAAATAAGAGAGCAGTGAAATAATTAAATATAGTGCACACTAAGGCTCCTTTCACACATTCCGTCCGTTGGACGGATTCCGTTTTTCTCAGCAGGGTATCGAACCGCCGATCCTCCGCTGAGCAGCAGGAGGACAGCTGTGTCTCCGTGCTGTGTGCGGAGACACAGCTGTCAGTTCCCCATGCATCTCTATGGGGGAAATCGGATGGGAACGGACCGTCGGTCCGTTCTCATCCGATCCGATCCGCTGGACGGATGGAAAATAGGGTTTCCATCCATCCAGATTTGACGGATCGGATCGGATGTCAGCAGACATGTCTCCGCTGACATCCGATGCCCCATAGGAATGCATGGGGGGACCGTTCATATCCGCCAAAAAAAACGGCCAGGCGGATATGAACGGTCCGCCTGTGTGAAAGGGGCCTTAGCCACAACAGCCAATCAGATCTCAGCTTACTGAATGCATCCCAGCCAATTACTGAACGCATTCCAGCCAACAATGATTGTCACTATTAGCCTCCGTTCACATTAGGTTGCTCTGACTTAGGGGGCGACCTGTAAAGTCGCGTGCAGCGCGACTTCGGCGCGACTTGCACGGACTTCACATAATGGAAGTCAATGGAAGTCGCCTCCAGGTCGCCCCGAAGTAGTACAGGACCCTTTTTCTAAGTCTATTAGAACGGCTCTTGTACTACACAATGGGAGCGTGAGGACCGCGACTTGTCAGGCTGACAAGTCGCGGTCCAAGTCGTACCAGTGTGAATGCGGTCTGTTTTAGTTAATTCACTTCTAATGTTGAGAATTCCTAAAAACAAGCTATTCATTTTTATTTCTATTATTCTGTTTAAATTCAGGTCCTGCTATGTTAGCCAAGTTCTACATCTTAAACCTTCCTAAAATGAAGGTCTGCTTCTGGCTCCCCAAGACATTGTGCACACAGCTGTGTATATTATGCTCCAAAAAGTGAGTAAGTGCTTTCCTCATCAGTTATACGTGCCATCTGAAAGACATCCAGGATATTTTATGAAATCAGGTGACCTTGTCATGCCCTGGTTATTTAACCAATCCTATATTGCTTAAATTAAAGAAAGATTTTTGGACTAGGTAAAAGCAGGCTAGTGGTTAAAAATGAAAAGAAGTTGATTTTACTAAATATAGCCAGTTGACACCTTCACCTACTATTATCACCATGGTGAACAGCCAATATCAAGTCACGAAATCTAACAAAGTAACATATGCTATGTCTTTGTCTACCCCTTCCTAAAGCCAACTGACAGCACTGCTTGCACTCCTGGTACCTAACCTGTACCCACTGGCACCTACTGTGTGGCCCCCAGAGCCACTGGAGACAATGGACCGTTTATGTGATTATTCAATATTCTTTAGAGCAGTCTTTTTTAACCAGGGTTCCTTGAGGTTTCTTCAGGGGTGCCTTGACAAAATGCCTAAAAATTGCCCCAAAAATCGTATACAAGCCAGCAGGTGGATCAAGCCTGCCTTTTAGTTACACAAAGCCACAGGTTTTCATTGTGCACCATTACAACCTTCTATCCACCGGCATTCTAACAACCCATGACATTAGTCGGTCGTCTGCACAGCATCCTTATTTAGTTCTCCCCTGCCCCTTTCCATCAGCGCTGGGGGTCACATTAGCTGAGTGATGGAGAAAAACTGAGGTAGAAGAGAAACACTGGAATACTAGTTAGTACCAGTGTGCAAAAAGTGTAGCTGATTTGGAAGAATAAATCACCTCAAACGCTATGTAAAACTATTGAAATAACTTCCTACATTTTAGAATGGGGTGCCTCGAGGCTGTCCATAATTTTGGAGGGGGTCTTGAGATTGTCAATAGTTTTAAAGGGTGCCTTGACTGAAAAAAAAGGTTGAGAAACACTGCTTTAGATAAGTCACTTGAAGTTAATGGTTTGATAATTTCTTTCACACAAGTCCTACTTTTTCTGTGAAGTCCATCCATTTTCTCTTTTTACATTTTCTTTTTTTTTTCTCTGACCTTTTATAATGGACCTTTCTGAGAGAAATAGTAAATGTGCCATAAGTCATTTTTAAGACATCTATATGAAGCATTGAATTGTAAAGGGGTTGTAATACCTATGTTCTATAGCAGTCTCACGTACCATGTCTCCAGGCTATGGCCTGTCTCGAAGTATGTCTCTAGTCTTCAATCACTCCTAAAGCATGTCTGCAGTCTCTGGCTATTCCCTATAGCATGGCACAATATCAGGCTATTTTCTTTAGCATGCCTGCAGTCGCTGGCCATTCCCTTTAGCATGTCTAAAGTATCAGACCATCTCTTGTAACATGTCTGCAGTCTCTGACCATCGTCTGTAGCATGTTTGCAGTCTGACCATCTTCTGTAGAATGTCCTCAGTCTCTGACCATCTCTTTTGTATGTCTGCAGTCTCTGACCATCTTCTGTAGAATGTCCGCAGTCCCTGACATCTCTTTTGCATGTCTTCAGTCTCTGACCATTTCCCGTAGCATGGTGCAATCTCAGACCATCTCCTGTAGCATGTCCACAGTCTCTAACTATCTCCTGTAGCATGTCTGTAGTTTCTGACCATCTCCCGTAGTATGTCTGTAGTCTCTGACTGTCTCCTGTAGCATTTCTGGAGTCTCTGACCATCTCCTGTAGCATGCCTGCAGTCTCTGACCATCTCCTGTAGCATGCCTGCAGTCTCTGACCATCTCCTGTAGCATGCCTGCAGCGTCCGACAGCTTTCTGTTGCATTACATTCACTGAATATCATATGTGACCCTTTGGTAATGTCCAGGGCTGCAACTGAGGCCCCTATATTGAGCATGTTGACCACCAAGTACATTTAAAATCACAGCTTACTATTTTTTTTTTTTTTTTTGATAGAGTTGGTTAAAACACAAGGATATTTCTCTTCACTTCCTATTCAGTAGACAACACAAAAATTGGGAGAAATTTTCTCTAAAGTGAGGGAAAATCCCTCTTAAGCAGTTATTACTGAAACAAGTGTCCCCATAGGAAGATTTCCCCTCTGTTTCTGCTCTGATTACTTAACATTTTGGAATTTCCATCCTTCCAGTTCTTAAGACAATGGCCACTAGGACAATTAGGGAGGGTAAATCCATCCAACTGGTACACAGAAAGCAACAAATGGTTGGTATTTGTGCACCCGGGCACAGATGGGGGATCACAGTGCAGCTTACCATGTGCTATCCCACACTGCACTTGCATCTCCCTTGTTCCCACTGTGAGTGCAGGGCAGGCAGGGATCTGTGAGAACCGCCTGGAGGAAAGCTGTCCTTGTAAACAGTGGTGAGTGAGTAGCAGAGGGTGAGAGCTAAGAGCCAAAAGGTGGCGGAACCTCTGTTCTACTACATTCCGTCTGAAAAAAAGCCCTAATTGTGAAGACCACATGAAATGGCCTCGTGGACTGGATTCGGCCCACAGGCCTTGTGTTTGACACATGTGATCTAGATAGCAGAGGTTTTAATATTTCCTCTGAGTGGCATAGTTGTATTCCAGCCAGTATTTTTGTTTAATGTTGTACAATACTGTAAAATAATAGTGTACAACGTTTCCATTAACATTGTACAATAATAGGAACGCTGACAATACTGCTTACCATGTAGATTTAAAGCTAAAACTCTAGAAATTATCTTTATTGTATGCTTATATTGGCTCAGCTTGGCACAATAAAAAAGTGCGCATATCTCATACCTGATGAACCGCTGGGGAAGCTGACAATCACTGTATCATTCTGCGCTACTATAGCGACAGCCGCAATCTTTGCTGGGTTTCTACGTGAGCAGCTTTGCCTCGGCACACAGAACGGGGGGCTGGTTGTTTACTCAACACTGCTACTATTCATACAAATTATTTTAATGAATACAAGACATTTCCTGACCGGATGAGGTAGAGAGGAGGGGTGGTGACGTCAAAATAGGCACCTTGTCCAATCAGAGAAGGCCTTGCATTCAATGTAAAAGATACAGGATGTTCTGTGATATATTGAGCAAGCAACCCCCTGTGGTCATTGTGTGCAGAGGGGAAGCCACTAACACAGAACCCAGAAAATCAACAATCTCACTGTATGTAGCGTGGACTACTACAGTAATTTACAGCATCACCAGTTGCCTCCAAATATGCATACTTAGATTAAGCCAAGCTGGCCAAATCTAAGTATGCATAAAATGAAATTTCTGGAGTTAGCTTTAAGGGTTAATGCGTCAGCTTGTTCAATTATCCATGAAAGTCTACATATATGCATCGCCAAGGTAACCACATGATACAGGAAGTACGCGGGTGTACACTGGCTGCTGGGCTCTGACCGCTGCAAGACAAGAGTAGATCATGCTGAGGGGGGGTTGTCTCTCTCTGGTCTGTCTGCTCTATGGTGTTGAGGATCTGATCATCTACTGCTCTTCCTGCATAGTGCCCAAGGCTGTACAAAGATAAGCCTGCTAAATGAAAGAAAAATATGGTGTTTTCTTTTTACAAATAAAGGTAGTTTTGATACCACATCGGTGCTTCTCTTCTGCTTTAACCTCCATTCACACTTGAGCTGAGTGTTTTTCAGACCATTTTGAAGCTTTATTCGTATTTTCAGGCATAGATGTTCGTTTTTGACATAATTTGCAAGCAATTTTGCATGTGTATGTAAGCTCATGCTTTTTTGTTTGAGCGAAAGGAAAGCAGTATAATCTGCTACTGAATGCATACTGAATTACCATAGGTGCCTTGCTGTGTGATAAAGTATGACACCCAACCTGCTTCCCAATGTCCTCCCACTCCCAGGACCTCTGCCTCTTGCTCCTGCTTTTGTAATGCACATCTCTGGCATAAAGATTAGAGTCTTTACGGAAAATTATCTCCACAGCCAGCATAGTAAAGTCTTGCTTATCCATTTTCGTCCCGTAGCTGGGATTGTTAGGTGGGAAGAGAGGAAAAGAGCAGAGGGAGAACAGCTGATCAGGCTTGTGTCCCACATTTGCTGGAGCTTCCATTAAAATCTATGGAGCTAAAAACATGAAACAAAGCCTAAAAAAATGCTCATTCGACCTTCAAGCGACTGAATGTAGAGATGTGAACAGCCAACCAAATATGCTCAGTTGTGAATGAAGGCTTTAAAAGTGCTGCATCAAAATCTTAAGTTCTAGGGGATGTCTGTGATCTGACCTCAAGTTCTGTATAGACATCCAGGAAAAGCATTGAACAAATCAGAGTAGCAGAAGATTCTGAAGCTAGATTATCCAAACAGAAACTTTTATTGTTTACATCAGGGGCCTCCAAACTTTCTGAACAAATTGCCAGTTTACTGTCCTTCAGACTTTAGGGGGGCCTGACTGTGGCGAATGGGAGTGGAGAAGATCCCGACATCAGTGGGGGGAAAAACAATGCCCTATCTTTGGTGTCATTGGGCACAATTGTAGCTGTCATCGAGAAGAATTATGCCCAATCTATGGTATCATTGGGAGAAATTGTGTCCCATCACTGGTGTCATTAGACCCAATTGTTGGTGTTGAATCGTGCCCCATCGTTGGTGTCATTGGGACTACCACTTTAAAGTTGGATTTCAGGCACGAAAAAAAGTAAATGTATTCCTCAAGAGCAATAAAAGGATATAAATCCACTTTTTGTGCACCAAATGCCCTTACAGATATTGCTTTGTAAGTGAAGTAGTCATCCCTATGCTGTACATAGCATGTGCAGAGATCAGAGCTTTGGGCGGTGCCCAGCAGGCCCAGCCCACTACAGTCAGCCTGCAGATAACTACAGGAAGAGGCGGAAACAAGACCAGTCACCCTGCACAAGAGCAGTAGTGACCAGTCTTTATTACAGGAAGCTCCTGCACAGAGGCAAAGATTCACCCTGGACTGCTGCACAGATCTGGAGGAAATACACCAAGCAGACTGAGATTCAAGGAAGAATGTACGACTTGTATTTAGACAATATTTGCTTTTCCCGAAGTTGGGCTTTAAAATAGTTTCAGTTTATGCAATAACCAATCGGCAATCATCTTCTGTAATCTAGCTGCTTAGAAAATGAAAGCTACTGGTTAGCAGATGATTACAATGCTATTAAATACATCCTGAGGGGCTGCTAATCAGTTCTCTATATGTTTTCCAGTGGAGAGATGTGCATTTGTATTGCCATGTGAGCACTGTTACACAAGCATTTATTTTTAGGCAGATGGCTTGCTTTTAAAACACAAACTCTCCTTTTTCCTGCAAAACAATACCATGGAATAAAACGCACACAAACATTTCCTGTAAATAATTTCCATCCAAATACCTTTCCTTTTTGTTCCTGTAGGTCTTGAATTTTACAAGTCAACTAACACTCAACCAGCAATCTCATTTGTTTCCATAGACTTTGCTGCACTATACTGGATCAACCACATCTCAGGTAGGAAGAACGATCACACATTATGGTTTACTTGTGTTTGGAATGGTCACCCAGCAGCTACTAGTGGGGCAGGATATTTTCTTCTTTCACATTACACTCAAAGCAATAAGCAAAATCGGTAAAAATCAGACGCTATCCATTAAATATGTTGAACTGAACTGTAAGCAAATCTTATAAAAACTATATTCAATCCAGTATTCATTAAAGCTTCCCTCTGTGCTACTTCTCCAATTAACCTAAGTGAAAGAGATAAAAATGCTGAATGGGTTGGGGGGGCAAGGGTGGAATGGGTTGGTTGAAGGTCAAGTTTTGGCAAGAGAAGGGCTTTAACCACTTGCCAACCTCCCTATAGCAGTTTTACTGCTGCAAGGCGGCCGCTGTTTGCAGGATCATATATATATATATATATATATATATATATATATATATATATATATATAATTATATACGTGATCCTGCACTTTCGGGTAGCGAGCGCAAATGAGCGTTGCTCCTGCTGTGATTATACACAGCAGGAACCGGTCGGCGGGTACTGTGGACTCGATGTCCGCCATCACCCACCAATCATTCGGTACAGAGGCAGAACGGCAGTCTGCCTAGGTAAACAAGAAAGATTGCCGTTCTGTTAGTAGAGAAGGCATTATCTACTGTGCTCTGTGTTCATGCAAAGAATTCTGTGTTCCTGCAAAGCAGGGACAAGGATCCATGTCTTCCCCTTGTAAAAGCACCTTGCACACTGAATAAAAGCACAGGCTAGGCACACAGTTAATCCTTTGATCGCCCCCTGATGTTAACCCCTTCCCAGCCCATGCTTATTTTTTACCTAAAGTTCCACTTGAATGTCAGGTTCATTCTGTTAATTTGTGACTTGAGTTTTAGAATAGCACTGTAGCCATAATTTTAGCAAGGTTTTCACAAAATTTCTATTCAGGTCTACAGGCACATGATTCCGTGATGTGCTACCTCTCTTGAGTACTCCGAGACTGCAGCAGAGTCGATCTCAGAGCGCTGGAATCAAAAAAGTTTGCATTTTCACAGGGTCATTCTCAAGTACACACAGAAATAAGGACTATGAAAAATATAGGTGTAGACCAGGGGTCTCTAAACTTTCTAAGCAAAGGCCCAGTTTACCCCTGATGTTAACCCCTTCCAGGGGTCTCTAAACTTTCTAAGCAAAGGGCCAGTTTACCATCCTCCAGACTTTAGGGGGGCCAGACTGTGGCCAACGGGAGAAGAAATTGTCCTGTGCATCTTCGGTATTAGGAGGAGGAATAGCGCCCCATTGTTGATTTCAGTGGAAGAAATAGTGCCCCATCCTTGGTATAGAAGAATAGTGACCCATCATTTGTATCAGTAAGGGGAGTGGCGCCCGATTGTTTTTGTCAGTGGGTGGAATAGATCCCCATTGTTGATGTCAGTGCCTCATTGTTGGTTTCAGTGAGAAATAATGCCCCGTCGTTGATGTCAGTAGCAGGAATTATGCCCCATTGTTGGCGTTAGTGAGAGGAATAGTGTCTTGTATCAGTGGGAGGAAAAGTGCCCAATCCTTGGTTTTAGTGAGAAGAATAGTGACCCATCCTTATTATTATTGGGAGAAAAGGTGCCCATCATTGGTATCAGTGGGAAGAATAGTGCCCCATCCTTGGTATTAAGGGGAGTAATACTGATCCATTCTTGGTATTATTGGGAGAAACGGTGCCCATCATTGGTATCAGTGGGAAGAATAGTGCCCCATCCCTGGCATTAAGGGGAGTAATACTGATCCATTCTTGGTATTATTGGGAGAAACGGTGCCCATCATTGGTATCAGTGGGAAGAATAGTGCCCCATCCCTGGTATTAGTGGGAGGAATAGTGACCCATCATTGGTATCAGTGGGAGAAGTGTGCCCCATTGTTTTTGTCAGTGAATGAAATAGATTCCAATTGCTGATGTCAGTTTGAGGAACAATGCCCCCATGGTTAGTTTCAGTGGGAGAAATAATGCCCCACTGTTGATGTCAGAAGCCCCATTGTTGGTGTAAGTGGGAGGAAAAGTGTCTTGTATCAGTGGGAGGAAAAGTGCCCCAAAAGCTGGATAAAGGCAAGCAAAGGGCCGCATCTTACCCCCGGGGCGCAGTTTGGAGACTATTGGTATAGATCATAAAGGCCAGAATTAGGGGCCCAATGATTGCTTTTAAGTGCGTTAATGCGTATTATGCCATGCATCAATAAATGTCTGCCAATCCACTGTGCTTAAAATTGCACATGACCCTTTTATGTAATGCTATGCAAAGCCGCAAACTACTATGTTGTGTCATGCTACAATACAGGTGCATTGCTACAACCACAAAACAGAAGTATAAATGGTCGCTAAAGAATAGCACCATTCTTTAAGTAGGAGGGATTGTCTAATTCAGCTTAAAAATTGCATTTTTTCCCTTCACCTAATTGTTTTTAATCGAATGCAATGTGCCTAAAGCTGGATACACACTATACAACTTTTGTTGTTAGATTTCCTTTAGATTTACCTTCAACTTTGTAGTGCAAGGGCCTGCCTGATTGCATACAAATTGAAAGTGTTTAGATTTGACCTCATATTATATGGTTTTGATAAATCTGAAGGAAAAAATCTAAAGACAATTGTATAGTGTGTATGGCCCATTAGAATCTGCCAGAAAAGTCAACTATAGGCGTGTTCCGCCTATACAGGGCTGGTAAAGCGGGAGGTGAGGTGAAGTGAAGGATGTGAAGACTGGTGAAGCTGTGCGGGGAGCAAGGCTGTTTTTTGGCCAAAATATTCTGAATGTGGAACCAGTGGAAGAATCTAAAAGTGTTGGCCAAGAGGTTGAAGGAGAAACATCAGAAGAAGGTGGGATTTTATCTCTCTTCCCTTATGCTGCTGAGCCTTATCGATTTAGTCGGTGTGAAATCTGGTCTGGGTGCGGATCAAAGACTAATCCTTCAGGCTTGTATCGCTCAGGCACGAGAGTGTTTTGGGCCACAGCATCTGGTGAGTGGGCATTTCTCCTCCCCCCTTGGAGCACGGTGGTGGTGGTGACCCTGTGAAAGCTACACCTATTAATCTAACCATCCCAGGATTGATGTTGAAGATTCATGGACTGATTGAGATCAATATTATCCTGATGCTTCTGTGACATTTGTGCAGTATTGGACTTTGCATAGTCTTACTTTTGGTGTATGTTTTAGCATACATATATACGGCACTAACCTTTTTGGTTTAGTTTTGCGCTACTGGTTCATTTAGAGGTTATTATTGATTGCCTTCTAACTTTTCCATTGTCACATATTTTCTTGTCAAGTAGCAGCATTGCCATTTACCTTTTCAGAGTATTGTCCTCACTTAGCGCTTGGGGCGGCTTACTTTTGGTTGCTTTAGGTTTCGGTGGGTTCTGTAAGCTTTCTTTTGGATATTCCAGGAAGAGTCAATTCCCTAACACAACCCCCTCCCTCCTTGTATGTCATAGAGCCCTCCTCTTCTGGGAGTGTCTAAATGCTCTCTGTGCTGGCCCAGCTCCTTCACCCCTCCCCTTCACCTCCCCACAAAACCTTTTGTGTAGCTGTAGGGATGGGGGGGGGTGAAGGGGACTATTATAGCGTGTCATTTGAATGACAATTTTGAGTCTGCTAGGGCTACCAACTCACATTCGAGGGGGCAGTCTCAGGGCAAGTAGATGTCAACCATAGGCGTGCGCACAGGGTGTGCCTGGGCATGCCCATAATCAACCTATGTGGTGCCCATTCCCCCTGCTTTCTGCCATCCCCCTGTCTTCCCCCTGCAGTGCCACCAGCTTCCTTCTTCTTCTCTCCCACCTGCTGCTGCAGGGAATGATTCAGGATGGATGAATGAATGAACAAAGTGAGTGATCTGTATCAATCGCTCCTGTGTTAATTCCTAACTGAATCATGGTAAACTATGTTTACTATGCTTCAGTTTGTGAATGAACAGGAAGCCGCTTAGCACAGAGCACTTCTCATTCATTCACTGTCCAGTGAAGCTGAGGCTGCAGAGTAAAGGCCCGTACACACATACCGATCGTCGGCATACAAACGTCGGCGGACGAAAGATCTGCCGATTGTACGCTTGTTAGTATGGTGCCTCCGACAGCCGTCAGCGCACATTCTGCCGACAAGAGTCTGTCTTGCAAGCATTAAAATTTTTGTATGCCAACACCAGAGCGGCCGATTGTTCGCCAGTCAGTACAGAATTCGGACGACAGACCGCAGATTTGCAAGACTGGGCATGCTCAGAAAAGAAAAAACACAGGGAAAGTTAACCATTACATGACATCACTTCTGCAGTCGGCTGTAGTCGGCGGACAAAATTCTTGTGCTGTCTTTGCACTTTTCAACAGACACCGACAGCCCGGGGACAAAAGACGGCCGATCGTTCGCTGACGATCGGTACGTGTGTACGGGCCTAAAGGGACTAGGGAAGCTCTGTACTCAGTCCTTTTTTCTCTGTTTAGACCATCGGTGTCCAACTATTTGGCTTCTCTGGGCCACATTGAGTGTAGAGAAATGTTCTCGGGCCGCATATAAAATATATACTATTAGTTAAGCTATATAAGTAATAAAACGCCACCCCCCCCCCCCCAGCACTAATTTAACACAACTAGTAGATGATCCCCTCCGAGGCTGCCTCTGTGGCCGTCCCCCCGACTCGACTTCCTTCCTCCCCAGCAAAAAAATAAATAAATTGTCTGGGGCAGTGGGCCGCATTGCCTGCAGTTCTGGGCCGCAGGTTGGACATGCCTGGTTTAGACCCTTGGTATTTTACCAACCCCCCTAAGCCCCGGTTCACACTTGTGCGTGTGCGGGGTTCGCATGTAATGTCGGAGCGCACTGCTCCGACATTACATGCGATCGGCTGTGCAGTGCGAGTTTAGCCATACAGTTTGTATGGCTAAATTCGCACCGCAGCCGCTCCAAACACGCACAAGACCCTTTTTTCTAGCCGCATCAGGATCGGATCGCACATCGGTTCACACTTGTGCGATCCGATCCTGTGCGAACTGCACGATCGTACTGCGATATGCGATCAAACTGGGGGTGTCGTTAAGATTACATTGACACCCCCAGCGTATCGCATATGGCAGTGTGAACTGCTGGGGGTGCGTGTGCGATGCGGGAAAAGGCTGCGGATTTGCAGCCTTCCCGCATCGCATATATGTGAACCGAGCATGAAGGTGCTCCTAAAAAAATGAAAAAATAAAATAATAAATAATAATATTGCAAAAGAAATTTTGAAAAATAAAATTGTAAAAACTAAATAAAAATAAATAAATAAATAAAAACTACTGACACTATCCACTGCCCTGCTGGTATACACGCATGTGTGTTTGTGCTCTGGAGTGCACACCCTAATGCAATAGGCTGCACAAACCAATGATGTGAACACATGTGAGGCTTTTAGAGGTAAATAAAATGCATAAATACAATTATTGCACATATAATCATATTGAAAGGTTTTTGTTAAAATGATCTGGCGACAGGGTCTCCTTAAGTACAGGCTTTTCTATGTTTGTCTAGAGCCTACAATTAGTCCATAAATAAATGGCTTTATAGTGAACGAAAGGCAAAATTATACAGAGAATAACTAAAAGCGTGCCTGTTCTACTCCATTAAACTATTTCACTCGGTATAATAAACAAATCTGTTGTCGTTGCCACAAATCCTTTCATTTGCACCTTTCATTTCCCCAGACTCATCCCAAAAGCCTTGTGCATCACATAAATAACATTCACCTGCTGTCTGCATGTCATGTAATCAGGCCCACAGGCATAAAACTAGCACTGGCTTTACTTAGCACTGTCAGATCATACTTACACTGAAGTCCATCATTACAGCTTCTTATGTAAATACGTTTCTTGAGGTTAATTAGTGCCTGGATCCAACATTTATATTGTAATTCCATGTATGCAGCTGTATTTATCTCAGGAACACAAAGACTCAAATAAAGTAGAACGCCGAGCAAAGTTAACATATTCAATCTGTTTTCCCATTTGGCTAATTTTTTTATTTAAACTGTTTTGTTGTCAACAGTAGCAAGCTATGGCAATTGTATTTATTAGATTAAAAAATAAATGAAAAATGTAAGAATATTGTCCCCTAACTGCTTATTTCCATAGATATTCCGCATCTCTACATCTACAGCAAATAAAAGAGAAGCTTTTTCAAATGTCTTTTGTGCACAATCCATCCTACTGTGTTTATCCGTCAATTAATCAGTCCATGGCAACCAGTCCATCTGCACCTCTCTGTTCAAAATTTCAAAAAACGCATTCTGAGCCGTGACTTCCTGTAACATCATATGACCATCCAGGAAACTTTATATCCCGTCTTGCCTTAATCCCCGTACACTTGATCAGATTATTGAACGATCTGTCGTCCGTTTTTTGTGGCATGCTAGTCTGATGTGGAAAGTGAAGAGATTATTTTCAGACGAATTTTCCCGTACGACAGAATTCTACTTCAGAAGTGATGTCATGTGTTGGATTGTTTTGTATGTGTTCTTTCGTCTCTGAGCATGCCTAGTCTTGCTCTTAAGATTTTTTCCCATCGAAATCTGTACTAATGAGACGAAAATCGGACGTTGTTTTGACGGACAACAAAAATTATATAGCCTGCACATCAGGATTTTGTCAGCCGAAAAGTCGGAGTTGGCTGTCGAAAGCACCATACTAACAATCCGAAAATCGACAGATCGGACGTCGGACGAATTTTCCCTACAGATTTTCTTATCGTGTGTACGGGCCTTTACAGCATCACAGAATAGGGCAGGTTTTACGTCTGTGGACCACGTCTACCTTGTTACTGGGCACCTCTCTATTTCCACCCACTTTCCTACTTCTTTAATTTTTTGTTGTCTACAGTAGCCAGCTATGACAATCATATTTCATAAATTCAAACATTTTAAAAAATTAAAGTGATACTTAAGTCTCCTTTTTTTTTTTGTATAACAATACCATACATGTTATACTTACCTCCTCTGTGCAGAGGTTTTGCAAAGAGCAGCCCCGATCCTCCTCTTCCAGGTCCCTCTTTGGCACTCCTGGCCCCTCCTTCCTGCCAAGTGACCCCACAGTATGCAGCTTGCTATGGGGGCACCCAAGCCAAGCCGCAGCTCTGTGTGTCCATTTAGACACAGGACTGCGACTCTGCACTGCCCCCTCTCTCTCCGAATTGGCTCACTGACTTTGATTGACAGCAGCGTGAGCCAATGGTGCCCACTACTGTGTCTCAGCCAGTCAGGAGGGAGAGTCCCAGACAGACAAGTCTTTTGTGCAACATCGCTGGATCGAGATGGGCTCATTATTTGGGGGCTGAGGGAGGCTGCCAAATTCGGAAGGTTTTTTATCTTAATTCATAGAATGCATTAAGATTAAAAAAAAACCTTCTGCCACACAGGTGGACCGTTGAGATCTGCCTGTCCGTTTTTTTGGCGGATCTGAATGGTCACCCCATGCATGTCTATGGGGCATCGGATGTCAGCGGAGACATGTCCGCTGACATCCGATCCGATCCGTCAAATCTGGACGGATGCAAACCCTATTTTCCATCCGTCAAGCGGATCGGATCGGATGAGAACGGACAGACGGTCCGTTCCCATCCGATTCCCCTATAGAGATGCATGGGGACCTGACAGCTGTGTCTCTGCTATTTTTGCAGGCAGGGGGACAGGGGAACGGTTGTTGCTGGTGAGGGATCTATTGTTGCTGAGATTGGGTTTTATGTTGCTGGGGGGGTTAATTGTTGTTGGGAGGGATCTTCTGGGGAAAGGATCTATTGTTGATGGCTGTGGGAAGACCTGTTGTTGCTGCAGTGACTCTATTGTTGCTAGGGGGGATTTTGTTGCTGGAGGGATCTATTGTTGCTGGCTGCAAGGGATCTTTTTTACTGTTTTTCTTGTTATCTTTACCAGGTTCCATACAAATGACTAAGTACCACAAATGTTACATGCTTCTTTATTCTCTAAAAGGGGTGGTTCTGGGAGGTGGGAAGGGAGTGCAGCCAAACAACGGTGCTTGGAGGTGGGTAAGGGCGGAGATAAGGGGTGACTTGGAAAGGAGGAGTTCCTGTACCTATTCTCAAAAAAAAAAAAACTGTAAATGAGACTGCATCATTCAACACAACTATTTGTGACAAAGAATTGCTGTAAAGGACCACCCTGGAATGAAGATGAAAAATAATGCCAGAGTAAGAAAGAGCCAAGAGTATTTTTTAACACTGCCTGGATTGCCAAACAAAAAAAAAAAAAAAAGTCCCCAGTGGTGTATGTGGAGAAGGTGAGCATGCAAAAGCAGCTGAGAGCCCTTTAGAAAGGTGGCATTGCTGGACTGGTTGAATAGATTTAGGGAGCTTGCCAGGGCTAGGAATAAAGTATTACACCTTATCTCTGCAGCTTTAAACTAAACAAACATTTAAAGAATATGTTACCCCAACATGTTCCTGATATGTGTCTGTTGCACCATGTTATCCTGTCCCTTACAGTGTGAAGGCCACCATTGCAAGGGTAGATTTTGTCTAATTCTCAGAGTTCAGCTATAATAGCCCTGCATTGTGTATCATGATGATGAGGGAGTGGCCTCAACCCGGAACTTGGGGCAAAAGAGAACAGGGCTGGACCAAGAGGTAGGGTAAGTGATGCACCGTATGCATTTACCGCTAGACTAAACAAGCATTACACTCTTGTAGTGTGGAGAGGGGCTCCACTACAACGGTACGTTGTCTCATTTCTGGAGTTCATCTTCAAAATAATATAAGCATGCACTAGCAGCTTGTTACAGTACAATGGATCCAGGTCTGGTCTCTCTATGATGGACAGCACAAGGCCAGCTTCAGACTGCAAAGGAAAGTATTATTGTCATCAATTTGAACCAGATCAGGGTCAGATGTTGAATGACTACTGCACACAGCTACTTTATGTAGATGGTTTATAAATAAAACAATATAAAATGTTTTGTGTCAGAAAAAATGCTACATGTTGAGAAGAAACTGATTATGTAACACTGATAAATAAAATGCTAGTGAATCACACAAGGCCAGTAGACCATGAGGATTATTTATGATGGAAGTACAATCAGAGATTCCTTGAAATACCATTTGCCCCCCTCTGTTGTCTGTAAATGCAGTGTAAAAATAAATTCACACCTTGACTGGACACATTAAAGTTCACCTTTTCAGGAAGAATTTAATGTTTAATAAAAAAAAAGAGAAGCCTTTTCTAATGTATTTTCTGCCCAAGTCATCCCAGTGTCTTTATCTGTCACTTACCCAGTTTATGGCAGCCTTCAATCTGCAAATCTCTGTTAAAAATGTAAAAAAAAAAATGCATTTTGAGCCCTGACTTCCTGTAACACCATGTGACCATCCAGGAAACGTTATATCCCATCATGCACTGCCTTACTGCCTCACAGAATAGGGTGTGTTTTACGTCTGTGGACCACACCTCCCTTATTACTGGACACCTCTCTGTATTTCCACCCACTGTCCTACTCCTTCTTTTAAGGCCCATGCACTACATAGTTGATGGTAAATCTAAAGGAGATCAGATCTGTATGGTGAGCTTTACAGACTTCCAGGGACACACATCTCCTGTTTTCAGTACTACAGCTCTGCTCCACATAGGCCGTTATGTGTTTGCTGATCCTCCGGTAAACTCAGCACGAAGAATTACCAGAACCAATGTGTCGGCAAGGGACTCATGCGGCAGATTTAGGTGACTATAATATGCTTCAGAACAGAGTGCAGGATGGGGAAGAGGTGGGTTATAACAGAACTCCAATTTTGCAAGTAAAAGTATAAATACTTTTTTGAATATCTCCTGAAATCTGTCCTGGAGTTCATTCTCTTCCCATGTCACCAGCCTGTCTGTATTTGCAAAGTAAATATTGCTTCCTTCTTCTGCTAAATACCGTATTTCTGGCATTGCAACTTCCTGTTTAGATTACAGAGGTGACATCAACAATTTACAAATGCTAATGTTGGGTGGGATTGGATAGACTGCAATTCGCATACAATCCCCTCCATTCACACCTACCTTCTGAGTCCTGCTTATACTATGAGCCTGCAAGTAAGACCTACCTCCTGAGCTTTAGTGGCAGTAATGGCCAGAAACTACACTCGTCCCAGAGAATCATGGGACATGTAGTTTCAGGAAATTACATAGGCAGCAAACAGGAACTTTCTCCAGGGTCCCTGAACTTGCAAACAGTACTGGAGAGAACCTATGACATCACAGGTACTTTACTGGAGAGAACCTGGGACATCACAGATGTCAGCTCTGAGACATAGCATTTATCGTAGAGGTGGCTAGGGTTCGCTGAAAGAAGATTGCCAAGGCAGACACCTGGCCCTTGATGGTACTCAAGGCCAACTTCTGAACAACGCCCCATTGAAAAAAGGTTAAGATCTGAGCCACAGAAAAGAATCGAGGATGAGCGCCAATCGACTCACAACAAGAAATGTACGCTATCCACGTACGATGGTATTTCTTGCTGGAAGACGACTTCCTTGCCTTCACCATAGTAGGGATCACTGATCCAGACAAACCTCTATACCTCAGTACCTGTGTCATGCCTCCAGCATAAGGAAATAATTAATTTTATTGGAACTTGCAATACCAATTTTGTCCACAAGATGCCACTGTGACATAGACTGTTATACAGCACTTTATGATACTTCCTGTACTCTATTGCTGGATATTAGTTCAACCCTTCTCTGAGGAGAATCTCCATTTTAAGATTTACCTCATAGAGACAGCCAGAAAGCATCTGAGGTTCCTGTGGGAAGATTTCTGAACCCCCCTTTGTAGCATCGCTGGTATGCCTATGAACTGTTGGTTATATACTCAATGCATATACTGTTAATGTTTGTATACTGATTGTATGCCTTTATATGTTTATTTACAGTTTCACCTATTCACAATCCTATTCACATTTCCATCTGACTTGTAACCTGTTCATGTGACTACTATTCGTTCACTAGAATAAAGATTTAAGTTACAAAAGGACTGGTTATTGCAGGATTAAGGTTTAGCTGTATGTTAAGCTGCACACCCTGGGGCATACGTGTAGTGAGAACAGAACAGTGAAACAGCGGCTATCCAGCAAGTGGGATTTAGGACAGAGACTATACAGAGGCCTGCTACCCTGCCAGCGCAGTCATCTGCATATGCAATACAGCAGTCTCTACACAGTCAAGCATTCCTGCAAGCATCATGTCACATAGCCAAACATCCTCACTCAAGACAAGGTCCAGAGTTTCCGGCTCCTCTAGATCTTCCTCCTCAAGCAATGCACTCGCCATAGCATGTGCGAAAGCTGAAGCCGCCAAGGCGCGAGCAGCCTTTGCTGAGCAAGAAATGCAGATTAAACAGGAGAAAGTGAGGATAAAAAAAGAGACAGAGGAAGCTCTCCTAAAAGCAAAGGCAGAGGAAGCCCACCTAAAAACGCAGAAAGAGGCAGAGGAAGCCCTCCTAGAAGTAGCCTTAGAGAAGCTCACTGTAGAGAAGGAAGTAGCAGCAGCCATAGCTGAAGCAGACGCCTTAGAATTAGCTGTATACCCGAGAAGTAAACGCAGCAGACGCAGCAACATTCTCGATCCAACAGCTGAAACTCCAAATTCTCTACAACAAACTTCAGATTACATCAATCAACATTTTAAAACATGCAGTGTCAAAGATGACATCAAAGAGACAAGCCAAAGACACTCCACGGTACCGCCGCAAGTCAGTGACAAGCCTCAAGCCTGCAAACGGGAGAAATCCGTGCAAAGTGACGTCTCCTACGACAGACTCCCCATAGGTGAGATAATAGAATCACCTTCTAATCGCCCTCCAGAACCAACGCCCAAGTCAGAACGGTACATCAGCGGACAGCTCGGTGCCAGCAAAAGGTATGACTACACACAGCCATCTTTCCATGACAACACACAACAGGCTAACTAAGCCACCATAGACTTTGCAAGGTTCTTTGCACGACGCGAGTTAGTCACCAAAGGACTTGAAAAGTTTAATGACCGCCCTGAAAACTACAGAGCCTGGCGGTCATCCTTTCAAAACACTATCAGAGACTTAGGGCTATCTTGCAGCGAAGAGATAGACCTCCTGATCAAATGGCTTGGAAATGAGTCTGCCGAGCACGCAAGGCGAATCAGGACAATAAATATAAACTACCCAGACACTGGTCTTAGAACAATCTGGGACAGACTTGATGAGTGTTATGGTTCAGCAGAAGTAGTAGAAAATGCATTATTTAAAAGACTTGATAACTTTCCCAGAATACCTTTTAAAGCCTACCATAAACTTAGAGAGTTAAGTGACTTGTTAATGGAACTTCAAGTAGCTAAATCTGAGGGAGACTTACAAGGACTTGCATTCCTTGACACAGCCAGAGGTGTGAATCCCAGTGTGCTAAAGTTACCCTATAACTTGCAAGAGCAGTGGATTACACACGGATCCCGATATAAAAGACAACATGATGTTCCATTCCCTCCTTTTTCTGTTTTTGTGGACTTTGTGTGCCAGCAAGCTAAAACTAGAAATGATCTCCTCCAGGTTCCTTTCACAGGTCTGCCAACTTCTCTAACTCAGAGGCAAAGGTCAATGATCCTGGTAAGCAGTGTCCCTTGCATCGGAAGCCACATCCTCTACTAAAATGCAGAGCCTTCAGAGAGAAAACCCTGCAGGACCGCAAAGCTTTCCTCAAGGAGAACCACATCTGCTACAGGTGCTGCTCTTCAACATCTCATCTTGCCAAGGACTGTAAGGTCAGTTTGAAATGCACAGAATGTGACAGCTCAGATCACAACACAGGGTTACATCCTGGGCCAGCTCCATGGACTTTACAACATACCCTCAGCACTAGTGAGCACGGCGGGGAGGAGGAGCACACCACCACAACTACACCAGAGGTCACTTCACAATGTACAGAGATCTGCAAAGGAGCCATAGGTGGTAGGTCCTGCTCCAAGATCTGCCTAGTCAGAGTCTACCCAGCAGGCCAAAAAGACAAAGCTATTAAGCTTTATGTAATCCTGGATGACCAAAGTAACAAGTCATTAGCCAGCTCAACTTTCTTTGACATGTTCAGCATTAAAGGCCCCAGCATTCCCTACTCCTTGAAAACTTGTGCAGGAATAGTGGAGACGGCTGGTAGGAGAGCATCCGGCTACCAAATCGAGTCCATCGATAGGCGATCTTGCTTGTCTTTGCCAACTCTTATCGAATGCAATCAGATCCCTGATCATAGATCTGAAATTCCTACACCAGATGTAGCTGCTCATCACCCACACTTGAAACGCATAGCACATCTGATACCAGAACTTGATCCACAGGCTCAGATTATCCTACTCCTTGGGAGAGATATCTTACAAGCCCACAAATCAAGAGCTCAGATTAATGGTCCCAATAACGCTCCTTATGCTCAGAAGTTAGACCTCGGATGGGTCATCATAGGAGATGTCTGTCTAGGAAGCATGCACAAACCTAACTCCGTTAGCAGCATGCTCACAAATACCCTAGAGAGTGGACGACCCTAGAGAATGGACGTCCCTCTCTTTTCCAGCCATGCCACAACCATTTCCTTGTTAAGGAATCAGCCTACGCCACCCACTCATCTTGTCCCTTCACAAGCCTCACTAGTGACAACTTTGCCTGTGACAGTGACCAAGACCACTTAGGGTGCACAGTCTTTCAGAGAACTAAAGATGACAATCGTGTGGCAATGTCTATTGAAGACAAACTCTTCTTAGAAATAATGGAGCAAGGTCTAGTCAAAGACAGCACAAACAGCTGGGTCGCACCTCTTCCCTTTAGACCACAGAGACAACGCTTACCCAATAACAAGGAACAAGCGTTACAACGTTTTGCTTCCCTTAAACGTAATTTACAAAGAAAGCCAGAGATGAAGGAACATTTCTTTTCTTTCATGGGGAAGATCTTTGAGAACGGTCATGCCGAGGTGGCTCCCACCCCTAAAGACTATGAAGAGTGTTGGTATCTCCCTATATTCGGAGTGTACCATCCCAAAAAGCCAGGTCAAATCAGAGTAGTGTTTGACTCTAGTGCCAAATACAAGGGTATCTCCTTAAACGATGTCCTCTTGACAGGCCCAGACCTCAACAACAAACTCCTGGGAGTGCTCTTACGCTTCCACAAAGATTCTATTGCCTTCATAGCCGACATCCAGCAGATGTTCAATTGTTTCTTGGTCAGAGAGGAAGACAGGAACTTCCTAAGGTTCCTTTGGTTCCAAGACAATGATCCTTCAAAAGATATCTCAGAGTATCGCATGAGGGTACACATCTTTGGCAATAGCCCTTCACCTGCAGTCGCTATCTACGGACTCAGACATTCCGCCCAAGAAGGTGAACTTGAGTTTGGCTCAGATGCAAGACAATTCGTAGAGAAAGACTTTTATGTGGATGACTGTTTAAAATCCTTACCTTCCAGTGAGTCTGCAATCTGTCTTCTTAAAAGAACACAGAAAATGCTCGCTTGTTCCAATCTCAGGCTTCACAAGATTGCTTCCAACAGCAAAGAGGTAATGGAAGCTTTCCCCGCTCAAGACCATTCCAGCGATCTAAAGGACTTAGATCTGGGTACAGACTCTTTACCTGTACTGCGCAGTCTAGGTCTACTTTGGGACTTGAAATCCGATTCCTTTACCTTCCAAGTAAATGGAGAAGAAAGACCCTTCACTCGCAGAGGTGTCTTGTCTACAATCAATAGTCTGTACGATCCATTAGGATTTGCGGCACCTGTTACAATTCAAGGTAAAGCCTTGCTTAGAGACTTGATTCATGAAACATCCGATTGGGATGCCCCACTACCCCTTGATAAGAGGAACTCTTGGGTAGAGTGGAGGGACTCTCTATCAGTCTTATCTGATCTCCATGTTTCACGCCTATATGCTCCTGTACCTTCTACAGAGATACAGAGTCAAAACCTTTGCATATTCTGCGATGCTTCTGTAAAGGCAATAGCTGCTGTGGCCTACTTAAAGACTGTTGACACTACAGTGCAATGCCACGTAGGATTCATCATGGGCAAAGCAAAGCTGGCTCCACACCCCGAGCATACTATACCTAGGCTAGAACTTTGTGCTGCAGTACTAGCTGTTGAACTAGCAGAGCTAATAGCCTCAGAGATGGACATTGACCTCAAGGATGTTCAACTCTACACAGACAGCAAGGTAGTTCTAGGCTACATCTACAATGAGACCAGACGTTTCTACGTCTATGTCAACAACAGAGTGTTGAGGATTAGGAGATCTACCATTCCAACACAATGGCACTATGTACCTACTGACTACAACCCTGCAGACCATGCTACAAGAGCTGTTGCTGCATGTAACCTTAAAGACACAACATGGTTTACAGGACCTGCATTCTTGTACGATGCAGAACAAACTTTTCCTAAAAGTGACACTGTTGAACTAATAGATCCAGACTCAGATACTGACATCCGTCCTGAGATCTCAACATTTCATACTGCAACTTCAAGTTGCCAGCTTAAATCTGACAGATTTACCAGATTCTCAAAATGGAAGACACTTGTACGAGCTATTTCTTGTCTTATCCATATAGCTCGCTCCTTTAAAGGTGACTCAAACAGCTGTGACCGCAAGGGATGGCACCATTGCCAAAGGATCAGTTCGGTATTAGAGCTACAGCAGTCTCAGGATCTTATCATCCGCACTGTACAGCATGAAGCCTATGCTAAGGAGATTGACTGTATCTTGAACGGAAAACCTATCCCTAGAGACAGTGCCCTCAGAAAACTTGACCCATTCCTTGATCAAAATGGACTACTTAGGGTAGGTGGTCGTCTAAGGCAAGCCAACCTAGAGTCAGAAGAGAGAAACCCTCTAACAGTTCCTGGTCACCACCACATCGCTTACTTGATTGTGTCACATCATCACTCCCATGTAAAGTGGAAGTCAAGATCCAGAAAAACAAGGAGACCAAGTTGTTCCTCAGACCAGTTTCTGAACTGATCTTGCTGTTATCATCTGAGCAATAAATAGTGGTATCTGATGACATCATTATCTGTGATACCCTTAATGATGTCATCCAGGGTAACCCCAAACAGGGGATCGCCTTGAAAGGGCAGATAAATGAGAGCTTTCTTGGAGGCTTGGTCTGCGGACTAATTCTTACGCCACAGCACGCACCTAATTACCACCAATGAAACAGAAAGTTTGGACAGCACAGGAACTGTATCCAAAGCTGCATCACAAATAAACTGCAGCCCATGGACCAACTGGTCCACTAAATCAACATAAGCAGCGGGGACCTGCTCACCCCCCAGGCCCTGGGGCAAAAGCTTGGCACATTCAGTTAGGGTCTGAGACACCAGGGCGAAGGCAAAGCCTGGCCGCAATGCTGAACCAGGCATAGTAAACATGCTGCGTGCCACAGCCTCCATTTTCCTGTCAGCCGGGTCCATAAAGGACGGGGATTTCTTTACTGGCATCATGGTTGCTTTATTCAACCTGAAAACAGGAGGGTCCACCACTGGTGAACCAGTCCACTTTTTTAAAAGGGACTCCTCCAAAGGGTAACATGCAGCAAAACGTTTGGGGACCACAAAGGGTAATTTTGGTTGTTCCCATTCCTTACAGGAAAACCTGTCAAAATAAGGCACATAAGGAAACACCTTTGGAATTCAAGGTAACTTAAGCATACCAAACGACACACAAACATCTGTGGCTACATCAGCTGCATCCTCCATTTTTAAAGTCTCACACTGCAGTGATAAATGTGTCTACCAGTGCTTTTTCATTCGCTGCTGCGACCATGGAGGAATCATCCTCACTATCGGATGGATCGGGGGGAGTGACATTAAGTCCCCTTGGACGGGCCGCGTCCACCGTGGCATCAGGCTCAGAATCAGATGAGACAGACTGAGCAGAGGAAGGTGGGGGATGCTTCCTCCCAGGCCTTTGCCCACACGCCACTTCCACCCGGGACACTAAAGACTGCAGGACCGCCGTCAGTGCAACCATGGGAAGCTGGGGTTTCGAGAGACCCGTCATCTCCATGAAGGGGTAAATTATCTTTTGGCACCACTAAAGGATCCCCTCAAGGCTCAGGGTACCTATCAGCAGAGAGAGAGAGATAACAGGGACCCCCAAGGACTCACTCTACCGATGGAGGTGCGCTGAGAATTTAAACCCAGCATCATCATGGACGCCATCCCTGTTCATATGTCCGGGGCACAGAAAGAGAAAACTGAAAAGGAAGAGGAGGAGCTTCAGCATCCCTACGAGGCTTCGGTCATCTCCAGCATCTCCTGGACTAAGGGAAAAATAGCTCCCGTGACATCATCGAGCTACACAAACATGGCCGCAAAGCGGAGACCAGTCAGACTAAGTAAAAATGACCCCCATGACATCATCGAGTTACACAAACATGGCCGCCAACAGGAGACCAGCCAAACCAAGGAAAATGGCCACCATAAGCTACAAACGCTGAAGCATGCTGCCAGGAACTTCCCTGCGCCCTCTGCAAGAGGACCTCTTCAAAGGTAGGACACACGTTAAGGGAGACTCTGCTGCGCACTTTGCCACTGTTTGCATCTGTCCCTGCACTGGGTCCCTCCTGCACTATACCCACACTGCAAACAGTAGGGCATGTACCTAGGGGTATCCTACACACTATCAGGGCAGGACAAACACTATCCCAGGACCCTTACAGAGTGGGGATAGCGGGGTAGACCCCAGGGGTATCCGCTGCATTCTCTGCCCAGGGACCCCCACCAGACTCCAGGTCCAGACAGGGGGGGAGGGAGTGGGGGAAGCCCAGCTCACTGAAGGAGGGAACCTGCAGGCAGGTCAGACTGTCCCTGGAGGTTACCCACATCCACCCTAAAAAACCACCAAAAGGGGAGAGTGGGGACTGTACTTATACTTCCATGGTGTGGGTAACGCTGCAGACAGAATCCTCACCACCAATGTAGAGGAGCTGTCAGCCAAGGGACTGCTGCGACTCAGACCCAAGCCCGGTCGTATGCGACCCTGCAAGACGTTTAACTTACGGGCCAGCCTCTGTCCGTGAGGCTATGTTGGGACCGACCTATCGCGTAGCTGCGGTCTGCACTCGCTTGCTGGCTGGGCTGGGGGGGACCACTGGATCTAGATTATCCAGCCTGTCACCCAGCCAAGCAGTTCATTGTAGATCTCCCAAGAGAAAGAGCAAAAAGGATGTAAGGAAGGAGAAAAAATTGCTAGGACTAGAGATCCCAGCCGGGAGCCTAGGTCCTCACCCCTGACTAGACATATTAAAACTGATTACCCAGAGCATAGAGGGGGGGTATATACCAAGCTGAGGACGGCCCATGGGAGTAGCCAGGTGCTTTTTGTTCTGCCTAATCCTACTTCTGGTGGAGGCAGTATAACCCAGTAGTTATGATTTATGGAGCACTGTGTCCTTCAATGAAGGAAAGAGAAAATATATTTTTTCAGTTTTCCTCTTATCTGCTGATACAGCAGAAATGAATGCAAATCTGTTGTTAGTCTCCATCCCTGTCTATGGGAAGATGGAAATATGGTATGTGAAGGATGGATATATCTGATCATTAATTTCCAGATGTTCACATACTGCACCTTTGATTACATTAGGCTTCATGCACACTGGCTTTTTGGCCCATGTGTGTCAAATCCCTGCATTTTTAGACATCGCGAAGGCACAGGTGCAGCACCGAGCCCCGCTACCCGCATCCTGTCAAACTCTATGACAGGCTAAAATACATGGTGGCTGGAAGCTTTACCAAGCAGTACTCATTTTGGAGCCATATACATTCAAGAATGCATATTCTTGAATTTTCTACCAAATTTTTTTAGATTTTTTTTGGGTTCCCAAAAATGCCAGGATTTTATTTTTTGACAGACATAGCCAAACGGCCAGTGTCTATGTAGCATAAGTGCGTGCCTGTGGTTAGATTCAAATTAAATTTAAAATGTTAGTGCTATATAAGTGATAAAAAATACATAAGAAATAACGACAGATCAGTGTTGGCATTAATGCTCCACACTATGTTCTTCTGTATTTAAAGCCTGCTGGGAGAAAAAGTTTGGCAACATCAGATGATAATTTACAGCAATGATCAAAGCAAGTAATTATGCTCGCACTGCTAAGCAAAGCACAATTTAGAAGGGTTTATTTTTGTACTTATTTACTACAATTTACAGAGATTAATCTTTCATGTACAGGAAATAACTAGGTATATATTTAAACTCACAATAAATTAAGGTTGTTCCCTACTGTGGCCCCCCTGGACAGGAATCTCCAAAGAGTTTTTACAAAATTAGACAGCTTTCCAATGGAGTGTCTGAAGCATTTTAATACACTTATTCTATTACTTTTCTATTGTGCTACTTTATCTTTAGCCCAATGTCCATATTTCATGTACTAGAGTTTTTATGTGACATTGTAGCTAGACATATACAAGAAAAAAGAATATGTTATGTAAAACAAAACTGTACCTTAGTCTAAACTATGATATGGTGAAAGAGATAAATGCAAATATGCAGCCTCGGGTTCAGGGGGTTGTACCAGGGTGATGCCTGCAGCTAGAGGCAACAACCCGGTACCGTTGTATAGAGCTACAGTCAACTTTCTTGTAATAACAACTGATGTGGCTGAGCAGCCATTTGGTTGTTATTGCAAGGAGCGGGAGGGGACATCCCCCCCCCCTCCCGCCGCTTTCCTAAGGCTCGCCCGGTCTCCCTTCCAACCGGGAGACCCAAGTGACCAGCCAGCACGTCCACCGGCTGGCCGAGGACCCACACAAAGCCGTATTCGGCTCTGATCGGGTCTCCGATGTAAAAATACGGACGCAATGTCATGACATCACTTGTCCAGGTTACTGGAGCCTTAAAGGCACCAAATTATTTTAAGAAATGACAGCATTCAAAACAGCCAAAACTTGGCGTTTTGAATGCTTTTAAGTGCAGAGGAGGGGTTTGGGGTCAGATGCCTCCATAAAGAGGTCATGTCACTCCCTTTTACTGTCACAAGGGATGTTTACATTCTGTTTGTGGGAAAAAAAGGACGCCAAATTAGTTTAGGTACAGCATCGCACGACCGCGCAATTGTCCGTTAAAGTCACGCAGTGCCAAATCACAAAATAGGCCCTGGTCAGGAAGGGGGTAAAATCTTCCGGGGCTTAAGTGGTTAAAGTGTGTCTATGGTCAACATTTTAATTCAGATATTAATTTCCATATTGAATGTCACATTTTTCCAGCCCTCTCCTATAAATCTGTTCAAACTTGTTTAACCACTTTACCACCGGAGGATTTTCCTGCTAAAAGACCAGGGTTTTTTTTGCGCTTTTTTACTGCGTGACTTTAACGGACAATTGCGCGGTCGTGCGACGCTGTACCTAAACGAATTTCATGTCCTTTTTTTCCCACAAACAGAGCTTTCTTTTGGTGGTATTTGATCACCTGTGCGATTTTTTGATCACGCGCTATAAACAAAAAAAGAGCGTAATTTTTGCAAAAACAACAATATTTTTCACTTTTTTTTTATATGAAATTCCCCCCAAAAAAAATGTAAAAATCAAAATTTTTTAAAATTTTCGGCCAATCTGTTTTACAATACCTATGTTTGGTAAAAAAAATCGCAAAAGGCGTATTTTGATTGGTTTGCGCAAAAGTTATCGCGTTTACTAACAAAGGGAAAGATTTTTGTCATTTTTGGTGTTTTTTTTTTTTTAACGAGTAATGGCGGCGATCTGCGATTTTTGCGGTACTGCGACATTGCGGCGGACAGATCGGACCCTTGACTGACATTTTTGACACTTTTGGGGGTACCAGTGACATTACTGCAGTAATCAGTGCTATATATATATGCACTGTTACTGCAAAAATGACACTGGCAGGGAAGGGGTTAACAGTATTGGACAGGGAGGGGTTAAGTGTGTCCTAGGGGCGTGATTCTAACTGTGCAGGGACAGGTCTACTAGTGTAAAAACAAAGATCAACAGTTCTACATAGTAGAACTGTCTGATCTTCACTTTTACACAGGGAGAACTGACAGGCGGCTTGTTTACATAAGCCGCTCTGTCTTTCTCCCGCTGTACCGGCGATCGTAGTGTGACCGGCGGACATCGGGTCCGCCAGTCACACTCCCGCACTCCTCCGTGAACGAGCCGAGGCGGGCGCGCGCCTCAGCGGGCGCGCGCCCGCCCACTATTGGCTCTAGAAGGAGTGACAGGCGAGCGACGTAGACCTACGTCACTCTGCCTGGCCGGGGCCGACTGCCGCAGTAAATATACTGTGCGCAGTCGGCAACCGGTTAAAAATGTACAGTATTTTTTGCAGAATCCCATTTCCTTTTTTGAATTCTTTGACACAATCTCTATGCCCTGTTGATAGGCACAGCTGTGTCACACATTTTACAGAGCCTGCCTTCTGAACTATAGAGGTGCTGAGAGGAGGAATTTCAGCTGGTGGAGTCAGTACAAGAATCACTGCTTGCAGACAGCAAGGTACCATGGGACATGTAGTCATTAGACAATTTAAAGAGGTTGTATCCCCTGTGTAAAAAAAACAAACACAAAAAAAAAAACCCTATACGTGTTACGTCATTGGTCAATGGGATGCTAGACTTCCTCAGTAGGGGTAGTAGTCTAGCGTCCCATTGACCTATGACGTAATGCGTATAGGGGACGGAGACTTCACCAGCAATTAGGAAGCCGCCAGTCAGCTCGGATTAGTACAGAGACAAGCGTTCCTTATGCACTCATTTTTAGTGCCATTACATGTGAGTGTTTTATTAACTTAATTCCCAATAAATTTATTTTTAAACAGTGAGCATTAGATCCTGTGCATCTTTGTCTTTTCCATGCCAAAAACGAAACCATGAAGGGAACACTGTTCAAGTCTATGGCTCCTTTCACACGGTCCGCCTCCGTCGGCGGACTCCGTGCTGCTCAGCGGGGGATCCGCCGATCCCCGCTGAGCAAGCAGGTGACACCTCCCTCTCCGCTCTTTGTGCGGAGAGGGAGGTGTCAGAGCCCCGTGCATCTCTATGGGGGAATCGGATGAGAGTGGAACGCCTGTCCATTCTCATCCGATCTGATCCCCTGGACAGATGGAAAATAGGGTTTCCATCCGTCCAGATTTCACGGACAGGATCGGATGCGGATGGCAGCGGACATGTCTCCGCTGATATCCGCTGCCCCATAGGGATGCATGGAGGATCCGATCAGATCCGCCTAAAAAACTGACAGGCGGATCTGATCAGATAGTTCGTGTGAAAGAGGCCTATGGCTTATTCTAGCTACTAAGCAGCAGTGATTTAACGAGTCTGGAAAGGAAAAAGAGCTCCTAACCCCCAGACTTGTATAAAGTACTCGAAATTTCTACTTGAGTAAAAGTACAAGTGCTCGATCAAAAAGTGACTTGAGTAGAAGTGGAAGTGCTCGCAGAAAAAGTTACTTAAGTAGAAGTACTAAAGTATTCAACATTTTTTTTACTTAAGTATTGCAAGTAGTTTTTTCAAAAAATTTGCTACTTAAGTACTAAAAGTAAAAGTACCAGTAGTTGTGAAAAAAAATTTCTACTCAAGTACTGAAAGTAAAAGTACAAGTACTGTGTTATGTAGTTATTAAAGAAAGAAGTCAAAAGTTTGAACATCATATTGTTTTTTATTATTTCAAATGATTTATTCAAATGATTAACCTGTGTTTGTTAGTAGTTTCTTGATGCACTTTAAGCGCTGTAGCACCATTTATTTGTTTGTTTCATATTTTCTTTTTATTGGAAAGATTTGGTATAGCAGCTTTTATTATACACGGCCTTTATTTTCGTATGCGCTGATTTACAAATGACATTATACACATTTTTTTGAGCTTTATGCAACCTGCCATCTACTGTTCTGGCAGTGGAAATTTTTTTAAAAGTAAAGAGTAACTATGCAGCACAAAAAAAAAATATCGGAGTAGAAGTATCGAAATCATCGAAAAAATGTAGTGAAGTAAAAGTGGAAGTAGGAGAAAAAAATTCTACTCTAGGAAAGTACAGATACCACATTTCGGTACTTAAGTACAGTACTTAAGTAGTTCTACTTCGTTACTATACATCTCTGCTAACCCCTGCTTATTTGACCTAGTGGTGACACACAGGTCTTAGTTTCAAGTGAGAGGCCAATTGTTTGTGTGGTGGTGGTGGAAGCACACATACTTCTCTCAAGCACCTTTTCCAAGCATCTTTTGCACAAGCGTTTTGGACTGTTTATGAATTATATTTATTTGTATACATTGTGAATGTGATTGGCACCTTGTTAATATAGTATTGCATTTCAAGCACCTTAAGTGCCGGGTCACACTTCAGCGTTTGCGGAGATCGCATGTAATTCGGAGCGCACTGCTCCTAATTACATGCGATCTGATGTGCGGATGCGAGCTCAGCCTTATATTTTGTATGGCTGAATTCGCACTGTATCCGCACCAAACACGCACATGAGGCTTTTTTTGAGCCGCAGTAGAATCGGATCGCATAGTGGTTCACACTTGTGCGATCAGATTCTGTGCGAACTTGCAGATCGCACTGCGATATGCGATCGCAACTGGGGGTGCCGTTAACTTTTAATTGACACCCCCTGCGTATCGCATATGGCAGTGTGAACTGCCAGATGTGCGGATGTGATGCGGGAACAGGCTGCATATTCGCAGCGTTCCCGCATTGCACAAGTGTGAACCGGAACTTAATTCTTAAGATTGCACAGATTTATGCACTTTAAACACTTAGTCACTTAGTGCACTTTGGCTGTTTTTATTTACTGACATTTTCGATTTTTAATCACTTAGCGCTGTACCGTATGCAGAGATGTATAGTAACTAAGTAGAACTACTTCACTACTGTACTTAAATACCGAAAGGCGGTATCTGTACTTTCCTAGAGTAGAATTTTTTTCTCCTACTTCCACTTTTACTTCACTACATTTTTTCAATGATTTCAATACTTCTACTCCGATATTTTTTTCTTGTGCTGCATAGTTACTCGTTACTATTATAAAAATTACCACTGCCAGAACAGTAGATGGCAGGTTTCATGAAGCCCAAAACATGTGTATTATCAGCGCATACAAAAATAAATGCTACTGTATGTATAAATAAAAGCTGCATTTGAAATAATAAAAAACAATATGATGTTCAAACTTTTGACTTCTTTCTTTAATAACTACATAACACAGTACTTTTACTTTCAGTACTTGAGTAGCAACATTTTTTAAAAAACTACTTGCAATACTTAAGTACAAAAAATGTTGAATACTTTAGTACTTCTACTCAAGTCACTTTTTGATCGAGCACTTCCACTTCTACTCAAGTCACTTTTTGATCGAGCACTTGTACTTTTACTCAAGTATGGGTTTCGAGTACTTTATACAACTCTGACCGTATGGTTTTGAGATCACTGCCCAGCCTCTCTACCTTATCCAATCAGAGAATGCTTTTCATTAAGAAAAATGCAAGGTGTTCTGTGAATGGCATCTGTACCAATCCAGCAATCTCCTGTGGGTACTTATGCAGCAGGTGAGCAGCATGGCATGTGATTCTCTGCTTCCACAGTGGTTCCACAGATATGGCATATGCATACTTACATTTGTTCAAGCTATGTCAGTGTAACAATGCAATAAAATTCATACCTGGAATTTAGCTTTAAAGTGTTACTAAACCCAGAACCCTGCATTTACTAGATCTGGTCAGTTCACAGAACATGGAAATGCAATGGTTTTAGTAAATATAAACTGCTAAATACCTAGTAGTATATAGCATTCTTGTGACTTCTATCAGTGTCTAGTTAAAGCTTGTAGGAGGAGTTTTCATTCTACTCTGACTGTCCTATGAGGCTGCATGACCCCTGACCCTCTGTTTGGACAGTGACGATTGGCCCTGTGCTGATCACATGTACTCTTCCAAGAGAATAAAAAACTCTAGCAATACACACCAAACTGAGCATGTGCAGAGTGACTCCAAAGGCTCTCTCTTATCAGGAGATGGATTGGGGACAGTGGAAGAAGGGGAGGATCAGAGGAAACTGGATCACACAGCCTTTTTTACACAATGCGAAAGATTAACCCCTTAGGTTCCACAGTGAGTATAACAAGCATGCTTTACTGCATATACAGACTGATTTTACAGCTGTGGGTTTAGTAACACTTTAAAGTGGAGTTCCACCCTAAAATGATACTTACCTCCATCTTCTCGCTCCGGGTCACCTGAAAAACAAATGGATAATCGCATTTTTTTTCTACTTACCTCGTAGAGAAGAAAATACTTACCTTACTTCCTTCTTCCTCCCCTCGGCGGCCACGGCCCGTCGTCACTTCCTGGCTTTGTAATGATTCCTGGGAGCTGAACGTCATCACTCCCAGGAATCATTGCGCCTGCACCGGCCCCGACGTCAGTTCCGGGGCACGCGCGTCATTCCCTTCTAAACAGCTTCTGGGCATGCCCAGAAGCTGTGGAGGGATGACGCGCACACTGAAAGTGACGGTGGGGCCGGTGCAGTGCATCGTGGGACCGAAGACGACGGAAGAGGACACAGAAGAGGATCGCGCTGGCTTCAAGCTGCCCACACCTGAGATGGCAGCGCTGGAGAATACTTTTTCAAGGTAAGTATTTGTCCTAAAAGGTAAGTGCAACCCGGGACAGATCAGAGGCTAGCCATTGTGGAATGCACTAGCCCTGACTGTCCCGGGGGTATTTTTATTAAAAAAAGTATTCCAGGGTGGAACTCCGCTTTAAGCAAACTAAATGTCATTCACTTAGAATTTTCATCTACTTTAAATTTTAAACTGAAAAGAAAAAAAAAAACTAGAAAAACAGAATACATTAAAAGTGACAAAGATTTTGCAATCAATAATTTAAAAAAAGAATTGTATTCACTGGTATCCTTGGATGGGGAAAAGGAACACCTGCCCCCAATCTCACTTGTTCTGCATGCTTTCTATGACGCAGAATCAAAGAGTGTAAAGCCAGACAGTACAAGATAGCAAGTATTAATAATACATGGAAAGGATTTCATGCTTGCGGGAATGCAGCTGCTCTGCGATAGATGTGCCAGAGCAAAAAATGTTCAGTATTAAATATCGCTAGTCCTAAAGAAGTGTGTACAGAACTTCAAATCTATGCACGAAGCTTCAGTTTGCACAGATTTAATCCAGTATATCAGAGGATTACACCCAGCATGCAGAAGAATAATGGCAGTTAAAACTTGATAAAAAAAGAAATCTTCATACATAACTCAGTACAAAACAATAAACAAAGAATCCACACAGATAGACCAACGCCTTCTTTTGTTTGTGCTTGGGAGAAAATGGAATATTCCATAAAAAATGGAGTAGAGCACACACAGAAGTCTGAGTCCATCCTTCCAGCATGGCTTACATACACCAACCAGCATCTTTACACAATGCAATGTGATCCAATATATAACAAGACACAGAGGCGTCACTAGAACCTTCAGGGCCCCGGTGTAAGACACCATGAATGGTCCCCATGGACCCCTGGCTCTTCCCTTCAAGCCTGGGGCTCTTCCCACTGATCCTGGGGCCCTTTACTCTCATTGCAGGGCCCTTTATTATGGTCCCGCAGTGGGACCCTTTCACATGTTCTGTAGTGGGCCCCCTTCCTGCCATCTTGGGGCCTCCACACGGTGGTGGAATGCCAGGGCCCGGTTGCAAGTGTGATCTCTGCGATCCTGGAAGTTCACCCACTGGTGTCAGTAGTTTTATATTTTTGGTATTTAAATTGTATTATTTTTTATCTTTTTACTTTTTTACAACTTCACTATGGCTCTGTCCATTGAGAAAAGGAAGGAGCCATTTAGGCCCCGTTCACATAGGGGCGATCCGACTTCAGGTGGCGACCTCCGAGGTCGCGGTGCGAGCAGCGCGCCGCGACCTCGGAGCGGCCGCCACGGACTTCATAACATTGAAGTCTATGGCGGTCGCCTCCTGGTCGCCCCAAAGAAGCTCCGGACCCTTTTTCTAAGTCGGAGCGACTTGTGTCGCTCCTATTAGAACGGGTCCGCAGCTTCCCTATGGAAGGCGACCTGCGGCGACCTGTGAGGCGACCAGGTCGCCTCACAGGTCGCCTCTATGTGAACGGGGGCTTACCGACCCCTTCCTGGTTTTCTCTATTGTGACACATCCCCCGCAGCAACCGGCAGGAGAGGGGTGGGTGCACAGTGGGGGGGGGGGGGGGACCAGGGGAGTACACAGGGGCCCAGAGACAGCAAAACACAAGTGACAGAGATATGAGGAGTGCCGGGGGCAGCATACAGATAAACAAATCTCCTCTTTTTTCCCCCTGCAGCTACAGGAGGAAAAAAGAGGGGCAGTAATTTCTCTACATGCTGCCCCCCCCCCCTTCTATCCAGGTGTACAGGAGAGCCGCACAGGCCCCCTGGAGCATGGGGCCCGGTTGCAATTGCAACCCCTGTAGTTACGCCCCTGACAAGACCAACAATGGTTTGAGTAGAGCATTTCTGACCTAAAAGAAAGGGTAACTATGTATGAATAGAGTCTTTGGTGACATGCCATCACAATCACCTATTTTTGCCCACAATCTGTAGAATATTATTCCCCCCAGCCTGATGCCTCATGCTGTGGGAATGTTAATCAATGTGCCAATTAGATAGATAGGAGAGCGCAATGCTGTGTGCTGCTAGTGATAAGACTCTCCATCTTAACTATCAGAAAACAATTAGCATAGTTCCTTGTCATGTGACCACCATGGCACGACAGCTGGCAGTATATTTCTTGCTCTCTGCACTCACCGTGCACAAAGAGATTTTTTTTTACGACATTTAGTCCCGGTTCACATTAGTGCGATGACAGACATCGCATGTGATTCGTAGTGCGCTGCTCTGCAAATCACAGGCGATGTCTGTGCAATGCGAATTCAGTCATACAAATTGTATGGCTGAATTTGCATCGCATTCGGACACAATTCATACATGACCTTTTTTGGGTCCGCAGCAGAATCGGATCGCATGGTGGTTCATACCTATGCGATCCGATTCATGCCCAAACTGTCAGTTCGCACTGCAATATGCAAACTGATCTGGGGGTGTCGTTAACTTTGTATTGACATCCCCAGCAATTTGCATATGGCAGTGTGAACTGCCAGCGATTTGAATGCGATGCGGGAACCCACAGTGGATTTGCAGGGTTCCCGCATCACATATATGTGAACCAGCACTTAAACAAAAAGATATATATATATATTCACAAACTGTCAACACTTTCACACTGCGTAATTTATTTCTAAGTGGAAATAAACCTACAAAATAATCTTCATCAAAATATAAATTATAGTTTGCCATTTATCAAAAAGTATTGCATGGATTGACTGATTCAAAAACCAGAAGCTAAGCTGCGATGGACAGTCAATATTTACATAATTGGAATTCCGGATGAAACCCTTAGCGCCGGTTCACATTGCAGCGACGCTACTTCGGGTGGCGACCTCCGAGGTCGCGGTGCGAGCAGCGCGCCGCGACCTGAGAGCAGCCGCCACGGACTTCATAACATTGAAGTCTATGGCGGTCGCCTCCTGGTCGCCCCAAAGAAGCTCCGGACCCTTTTTCTAGGTCAGAGCGACTTGTGTCGCTCCTATTAGAACGGGTCCGCAGCTTCCCTATGGGAGGCGACCTGCGGCGACCTGTGAGGCGACCAGGTCGCCTCACAGGTCGCCCTAGTGTGAACCGGCACTTATTGGTCCAATGTAGTTAGGGAGAGAATGTTTTAAAGTGATACTAAAGCCTTGCTGTTTTTTTAATAACAAAACATGTTATACTTACCTCCTCTGTGCAGTTGTTTTGCACAGAGCAGCCCAGATCCTCCTCTTTTTGGGTCCCTCGCCGAAGCTCCTGGCTCCTCCCTCCTCAGAGGTGCCTCTGCACCCAAGCATGTATGCTCCTGAACCGTGGCTCTGTGTGTCTATTCACACACAGAGCCACGGTTCGGCCCCGCCCCTTCCATCTCCTGATTGGCTCACTAGCTGTGATTTGACATTGGCTCCGCTGCTGCCAAAAGCCAATCAGGTGTGTGAGTCCCCAGAGAGGCAAGGCTCTTGTGGACATCACTGGATCGAGAGGGGGCTCTGGTAAGTATTAAGGGGGCTAGTGGTGGATGCTGCACACTGAGGGTTTTTTACCTTCATACATAGAATGCATGAAGGTAAAAAAACTTGTGCCTTAACAACCACTTAAAGTTGTGCCATACTCTTTCCATTTTCGGATGATAGATTGAACAGTGCTCCGTGAGATTTTCAAAGCTTGGAATATTTTTTAAAACTTAACCCTGCTTTACACTTCTCCACAACTTTATCCCTGACCTGTCTAGTGTATTCCTTGCCCTTCATGATGCTGTTTGTTCACTAAGGTTCTCTAACAAACCTCTGAGGTCTTCACAGAACAGCTGTATTTATACTGAGATTAAATCACACACAGGTGGACTCTATTTACTAATTAGGTGACTTCTGAAGGCAATATGTTCCACTAGATTTTAGGTAGGAATATCAGAGTATAAGGGGATGAATGCAAATGCATGCCACACTTTTCAGATAATTATTTGTAAAAAAAAATTGGAAAACCCATATAAAATTTTCCTTCTACCACACAATTATGTGCCACTTTGTGTTGGTCTATCACATGAAATCCCAATAAAATACATTTACATTTTTGGTTGTAACATTACAAAATGTGGAAAATTTCGAAGAGGTATGAATACTTTTTCAAGGCACTGTATGAGAGTAAGGGTACATATAATATGAACACATTTGGATTCAATGGAGATTTGTTTGATGTAAGCACAGTACAAATGCATTTTGTACATGAATTGGATATGATTTTTTTCTTCTGAGATTTTTTCACAGGTGTGAGGGAAACACCAAAAAGAAGCTACAATCAAAGAGGACATCACTGGAGTTGCCTGGTCTACAATGGACTTGGGAAAGATGGAAATCTTTTGGAAGGGCATTTTTGGACTGTGAGTTTAGGAGTATACTAAAGCCCCGTACACACGTACCGATTGTCGGCCGTAAATATTCGGCCGACGACCGATCGGCCGATTGTAGGCTTGTTAGTATGATGCTTCCGACAGCTGACAGCGCATTTTCGGCCGAACAAAATCTGTCGTGCACACTTTAAAATTTTTGTTGGCCATCACCAGAACGGCCGATTGTTCCTCAGTCAGTACAGAATTCGGCCGACAAACAGCAGATTAGCAAGACTGGGCATGCTCAGAAAAGAAAAAAGACAAGGAAAGTTAACCATCACATGACATCACTTCTGCAGTCGGCTGTTGTTGGCCGACAAAATTCGTGTGCAGTCTTTTGCAGTTTTCAACAGACACGACAGCCCTGGACAAAAGACGGCCGATTGTTCGGCCGACGATCAGTACGTGTGTAAGGGGCTTTAGTTTGATCATAGTGAGCTCTGATTTTACGTATATGCTATTTCCCCATTGGGATTGTGGGGTTCTTCCAGCTGCTGCTTTGACCTTGGGGTGGACATTACCGCAGCCTCTAGTGCGCTGATTTGGGGGAACAACACTAGAAAACTATCAACAAACAAGACCCAACACATAGAAGACACAAACCTCTTAGCCCCGGTTCACACTAGGGCGACCTGTGAGGTGATCTGGTCGCCTCACAGGTCGCCGTAGGTCGCCTCCCATAGGGAAGCTGCGGACCCGTTCTAATAGGAGCGACACAAGTCGCTCCGACCTAGAAAGAGGGTCCGGAGCTTCTTTGGGGCGACCAGGAGGCGACCGCCATAGACTTCAATGTTATGAAGTCCGTGGCGGCCGCTCCGAGGTCGCGGCGCGCTGCTCGCACCGCGATCTCGGAGGTCGCCCCTGAAAGTAGCGTCGCTCCTATGTGAACCGGCGCTTAACTGAGCTTGTAGAATTTTTTAAATGTGATGTTTATCAAAAAGAACATTTACAGACACGGTTAGCATTTCTTTATGGACACATGCATATATTTTACAACTTAAACATTTATTTATTGCAGAGAAAGGTTAGGTTATGTGCATTTTCTATCCGAACTACAGATGTCATCACTGCTTCATGCAAGCTATATGAAACATTTATTAATGTGTTTTGGTGACATAATTCATACATGAACATGGACAATGGCTTACTGTATATGCTGGCTGCTAGTAATAGAGTGTGGCCGATATCAATGCATTTTCTTCTAGAAACTAATAACCCAGTAAACACAGAATGCTGACCCATAAATCATCCAAATGTGCTTTCATATACAATAAAGCCATACCACATGATGCTGCGTCTAAATTGATGGGCATAGTCTTCTCTGCTAACTGCTAAAATAAATGATACTTCTGAGTGTACAAAAGATGCCACCATTTTTAGGCGATGAGGAAATTTGAGCCTAAAAACCAAAAAAAATAATGAATGGTAGAATATAACTGACTGCTACAAGCAACATGGTTGCAATAGTTGTCCCTTCGGATATTTCCCTGTTCCACATCCCCACACCATAAAAAGATTTCTGTACCTCCTGTTGTAAGCAGTCGTCATCAAAAGCAGTGTCTTACCCTAAGAACAATCAGGCTTATGTATTACTTTAGCTCTTAGTAAAGCACTATGATAAATGAAGCACAGATACACTTGAAGCCCTAAAGGGGGGTACACACTAGTAGAAAATCTGCCGAAAATTCCCGTCCGAGGTAAAATCGCACGATTTTCGGCTAGTGTGTACACAACTTTCAGCAGCCGATGCCGACATTTTCAACAAAAAAAAACGGGAGGGACAAACACCAAAATTTTTATCGTCCGTCCCCAGACGACCAATTTTCGTTTAATGTGTATGCAGTACGTCCGTGAAAAATCGGATACGAAAGACAGCGCATGATCTGAAGTTGCTGACAACCCGGAAGTCTAGGAACAAATGTCAAAAAAAATCGGACGAGAAATTTCGTGAACATTTATGCACTGTCAACCAAAAACGGTTATGAACGCTGAGCAAGAGAGAGAAAAAGCGAAGGATATTTCCTCCGATTTCCGTCATGTGTGTACGGGCCTTTAAGTTGCTGGAATCTATTTTTATTGTTGGAAAATCCCCACATCCCATAGAGGTTCTTGCAAAGGCACAAACATCTGCAGTGACGTTGCTTAGGCTTTGTGTTAGGTGATTCACGCACCACACACACAGTCACGTATACCCAAAGCCAAGATCTTTCAAGGGTGGCGTGCTTTTAGGAGGGCTTCCTCAACAACAAAATTACTCTCTGGCACCTTACGGTGTCTTCTACCCAGTTGTAACATATACAAGTATAATATTGCTACCCCCCCAGTACAGGTTCACTTAATGAAAAACTATGGCCTCCCATTAAGGAAAAATGTGCTGCAACAGCCAATTATGTGTGCATCTGCACTTACAATTTCCCCAGAGATACCAGAAGAGTCTGTCAGTGAAGTCTAGCTAATGCAGCTTCCTGTGATGGTGTGGCAACAATGCTGCACTACTCGCTCCACATAAGTGTTCTCCACTTCATCCCCCCCACAGTAGTGTCCTTCCTTGCCCCCCTTCACCCCCCCAAAGTAGTGTCCTCTTCCCCCCTCCACAACAATGTCCTACTCTGCCCCCCATTCATCTCCCACCTACAGTGTCCTCCTTTGCCCCCCTTCACCACCCACAGTAGCACAGTAGTGTCCTCTGCCCCCCTTCTCCCTCCCATAGCAGTGTCATCTTCTGCCCCTCCTTCATCCCGCCACAGTAGAGTCCTCGTTTGCCCTCCTTCAACCCCCCCAGTAGTGTCCTCCATTTCCCCCAGTAGTTTCTTTGCCTCCTTCACCCCCCCCCCCCGCAGCAGTGTTCTCCTTTGCCACCTTCACTGCCCTGCATCCTAGCAACCAATCACTTGCTGATTAACTTGTAAAGTTAACGTGGACAGCTCACACCTACGTCCAATGCTGCTGTGCCTCCTGCCCTCCGCTCTGCTGTGAAAAGGACAATGGTGGAGCTGGGGAAAAGGGCCAGTTCCTAAGCGGCAACCACTGAGGTTCAGATGGGAAAGTGACTCGATCCAGATCCAGACCGCGGTTCGCCATTTAGTGATGCCTAGTCTGTAACTTCAGCAGTAAAAACATATTTGTCCCAGAACATGTTCCATTATCAAATGATATTATATAAAGAATTCCTACTGTTTACATTTTCTAATGCAAGTTATAGCCTCTGACTATCTCAACATTTTTTACGTGGTTCCAGCAAGTAATAAAGCAAAGTATTAAAGGTTTTAATATGGCCCAGCCCAGGCTAAAGAATGTACAAAATGATTCTGTGCCAGATACAAAGTTTTGACTGTTAATACAGCCAGTACTGGCAAAAAAAAGGGAGGTACACTAGTAAATGCTATTTTATGTATTGTAATACTGCTTAATTGATGTAAAGGCAAACCTTTTTTTTCACCAGGGTCACCAGAATTACTGTCCCAATTGGAAGATTTCACCTTTTTAGCGTTGTGATGTAACCCAAAATGTAGGTTTTTCTTTTACTTTTAGTAAGGGTGAATCTCCCTACCAGGACCACAGAGAGCAATAAAAACTTGACAGGTGTTCTAATCCCTCTCCACTCTATCAAAACAAAAAAAAAAATAGTTTTGCCTTTAGTTATACTTTAAAAAGATTCTACCCTAGTGTGCCTAGGCTATGTTCACACATATGTGGTATGGGAAACTGTGCAATATGTGCACGTTTTCTGCACCGCATGCAAATCCCACTACACCCTTATGATCTGCTGCGGGCATCAAATAAAAGTTTACGACCCCCAAAATGCAGGTTGCAAACGCAGTGCGCTCGCCTGCACCGGATCACATGGAAAAAAAGGACCATGTGATCCAGTCGTGGTGCAGCTTAAAAAGGTGCATGCACTTCTTTGGTGCGATGCAATTTGAGCCCATTCAAAATGAATGTTCTCAAATCTCACCACACTGAATCGCATGAAAATTTAACAGGGATGTGGTGCAGGTCCTGTGCGATTCACATGCAATCCATAATGTGAATCGAGCCTAGTAGACAAGGGTGAGACCAAGATTGATCAGTTCAAACTGATCCACTGCAATGGAGAATTTTTGAGTTTCTTGGAGTTCAACTTTAACTCCACTCATTTTATCTCTTATTATTTTCTCATAAAAAATCTATTTCCCAAACATAAATATTACTTGTGTCATCGTTATTTTTCTGTATGAATTCTATTGTTGAAATCCTGATTTTTTTTTCCCATAGATATAAGAAAGTGTGATTTTATCACCATCACAAACAGTTCTATTTCGTTCTTTACTCAATAGACACCATTTGAAATTCTTTTGGTTATCATCAGCCTGAAGCTAGTTTTATGCAAAACAGACTCTGTCATGGGAAAACAGAAAATAAAAGCAGCAATGAAAGTTTTGCTGTTATGGTCACAGCTCAGGCTATTCTAACAGGTAAAACTGACACTTCCGGGTAGTGTCAAATTTTGCCTTTACCTCTACACCCCCACATATTCCTATTGGCTGCAGAACTATAAAAGTGTCAAAGCTATTTGTAAATTGAAAAACATTTTTGTAAATGTAAACATTTTTGTAAATCGATAAAAATAAACTATTAACACTTCCATTTCTGAAAGCATTCTTCACACCTGCCCAAAACTTTTGCACAGTAGTGTATATTTACTTAAAGGAGAAGAAGTACAGTCAAAGCCCATTTGGCAGTACTTCTGTGGATCACAGAAGTGCAGCGCATTTTGCACTCCCGTGAACCGTTTTCAGCAGACAGCGGGCTTCAGCCTATGTCACAGAGCTGATCCAGGCTGCGGAAACATCGTGACCATATGGTAAGGATATGCCCACATGCCTGCACCCAGCTCAGCCTCTCAGCAACCTGAGCCAGCTGCACTCACCCCTTCCACAGCTCAGCGCTCCAGTGAGAGGAGGGGCAGAGCAGACAGCAGTAACTGACAGTCCCGGCTCTCTGCTCTGGGAGCACCGCAAATCGCTGCTACATCCACTTAGGTAAAGTATGATTTAAAAAAAAAAAATCCCCATACTACTCTTTTAAATTGACTTTAATAAACTGAAATCTAGTTGGTTGCATTTGCGAAGACTGGTATGCTTAAAGTGGTTGTAAACCCCATTCATGAAATTTAAACTAAGCACATACCTGTATATATGTACTGTTTACTTGTCTCTCTCCAAAGCTTTATGTGTAGTTTCTCTCTGGTGCTTCGTTCCTCTGTTATCAGCACGAGTTCTCCGACATGAGATAACATGAGCTACAAATTTGTGATGGGGAGGGAGATAAGCACACAGATTGTCTATCCAGAATACAGCTCTGCATGCTCCTTCGTTCCTCTGCCTAAGTGAAGGGGATCTATTTAGGGGTGTGTCCCTTTCCTCCAATCAGCTCTCACAAAGTGTAAGTGCAGTCTCTCCACCCTTCCCTATGTACTGCTGGCAGATGAAGAAAGACTTTTAACACGATCCGCACTTTTGAAAGGGTGTAGAAAGGGGAAGACAGCACATATGCAAGTAAAACTTATGTAGGGAGATTTGCTTTATCTCTGTGTATCATCTGAGGCTATTCACTTCACTGGGTATATGTGAGGGTTTACATCCACTTTAATTACCCTTGTGGGCTTTAGAAAGTATTTCAATCTCAGTCATCACTGTGAGCATCTGAATATATACTGCAGGTAATGCACACTCTGTACTTAGCCCTTGAAACATACATAGTATTGATCACTGGCTTGGCAAATTTTGTCCATGTACAGAAATGGTATCAGGGACGATTTCTACGCGTTGTCTCCTTTTGAGTCCAACCCTACTATGGTTTTGAGCACCTTTCACATAACCAGATATTGTTTTGTCTTACTGAAATGACTTGATGATCAATTATACATTCAGATAAAGATGCATTCATGTTACTGCAGCTGCAACAAGCCTACCAGACACAATAATCCAAACAAAGCAGTGTCAAATGTGAACCGAGGAGTGGGATATTTTGGTATTTGTACAACCCACATCGTAAGAAGTGTCTGTTGTTCATTAATCTTTAGCCTCAGTTAGCACTACTGTGATGCGATTTTGACTCAATTTGCAGTGCAACTATACAGAGTGACTTTAGATGCATGTTGGATGTTGTTTGCATATTCTATGGAGCCAAATCGAACTGCATAAGTTTTCATGTGCAGAGTACAGTAAGTGCCGGTTCACATTTGTGCGATCACAGAGATCGCGTGTAATTCGCAGCGCACTGCTCCTAAAATTACATGCGATCTCTGTGCGGTGCAAATTCAGCCATACATTTGTATGGCTGAATTTGCACCGCAATCGCACTAAAAGACGCGCAGGACCCTTTTTTTGGTCCACAGCAGAATCGGATTGCATGGTGGTTCACACCAGTGCGATCCGATTCTGTGCAAACTTTCAGATCGCACTGCGATATGCGATCTGATCTGGGGGTGTCGTTAACTTTTAATTGACACCCCCAGCGTATTGCATATGACAGTGTGAACTGCCAGGGGTGCGGATGCGATGCGGGAACACGCTCTATATTCGCCGCGTTCCCGCATTGCACAAATGTGAACCAGCACTAACTGGTTACTACGGGTTGCTGTACAATGGACAATATAGTTGAATGTTGTCTGTATTTGTACAAGCAGTTAGATATTTAGGGTCCATGCACCTTGGGCTTAAAAAAAATGCTGCTTCTAAAGTTCTGCATTTTGCCTATAGAAACAGCTCAATGTTATCCTATGTGTCTATGCACATTAGGACAATTACAGGCATATTTTGACGCGCAACTCCACTTTTGTTGAGAAAAAAAACATTCCCCTCTGGGTGATCTATGTATATTGCAAGGATTTTAACAAACATTGTTGCAGATTCCTAACTTTTGTTATTCTGAAGAAATCCCTGTGTGAAATCTCTATGCTGAGTGAGTCTAATGGGAGGGGTTTCATAATTATCTATCAGCTGTGGCAGCTGCAGAGCACTAATGAGGAAATCTGCTGGGCCTGCATCCCTTTAGATGTGTTCCTATTGGGAGTATCTCACCAAAAATTAAATTTTTGTTGCAGGGGATGCCAGAAATCTGACTTGTATCTTAGGCAGACTTCTGGGAAAATTGGTGAACCAATCACACAAGCAGGAAATTATGTTTCTAGGGGGGGGGGGGGTCAGTACACATTCTGTGTACAGAACAGCCCCAGGTAGCCATATTGAATTGCATTTTCAGAAAAGTACAACAGCTGCAGAATAAAAAGGAAAGGTCATTTTTAATAACCTTCAATCACAATATGATTTGTGTCGCAATTGTATACGCTATATTGTTTTTTCTTTATTTACGATTTCTTTTCCCCGTCAAAGTGAAGTTACCCTTTAAGCTCAGCGTTTACAGTAGAGGCAGAAAAAAACCTTTCTGGTTTGCATTTTTGAGAGGGGTATTCGATTCGATGCGATTTTTTAGGCCAGGTTGCATGAACCCTTAGCTTTTGGAGTATATCCCCTTCTTTCAAGGTCCAAGCCGTACTGATTGGACCATAGAAAAGGGGGTATACCAGAAACAGCTCCTATAAATGTTGAGTCTAGGACACCCATACGATCCGATTCCAGTGCGGACCAAAAAAGGGTCCTGTACCATTTTGGTCCGACTGCGATGCAAATTCAGCCATACAAACTGTATGACTAAATTTGCATCACACACACATCGCATGTGATCTGCACAGCAATGCGGTACAAATCACATGCGATGTCTGTGTTCGCACCAGTGTCAACCCATTCTCTGTGGGCAGTCAAAGAGAGAGAGAGAAAAAATTGTGGCTGAACAAGTCTTTACTACCTGTGTAGGCGAGGATTTAGGACAAATCAAAAAGTTTCATGAACAGGATCTAACTGTATTGTTGAAAGTGCACTAATACAGCTACAATCACTAAGCCTGTGTACCTCCCAACTTTTAAACTTAAAAATGAGGGGCACCTAAGGGAGGTAGAGGTGGCAAAAAGTGGGCGTAGCCAAGCTTTACAGTGGGAGTGGTTTAAGGGGCATGGTTAGGGAAAACCCAGGCTTCGGATATGTGCTGGGGGGGTCGCTTTGGGAGGGTAGAGAACTTGTGCTAGACTGTGGGGTGGAGTGTCAGTTAAGTGCTGGGGGGGGGGGCTTTGGGAGGGAAGAAGACTTGTGCTAGAAGGTGGGGTGGATCAAATATGTACTGGGAAAGTGCTTTGAGAGGGGGATTTGACTTTTGCTAGAAAATAAGGCAGAGGAGGGGATCCGATGAGTGCCAATATAAATGAGTAATTAGTCATAGTCCATAAAAGAATCCATAATAAAAGATGAGCAGAAAGAATCCTCCAACACCATTGAATAGGATGGTAAATGATTCATGAACCACCACGTGGGTATATGAAAATCTGCTTACCAGATAGAGTTGACCCTCAAATTATAGAGAGGTCAAAACCAGCAGAGATCCAATAGATATAAACTTGATGTATAAGAGGCAATATGGTGAACCAAAAGGACATCTCTCTTCACACCTGGAGCTATGACACCCCAGGATAGAAAAACTACAATGGTGGTGCAGTACGTCCAAACCAATATATAATTTATTTGTTAAAATAACACTTACAATATGGAGAAGTAAAAGCGCATGTACACAGCAATCCAAAAATCCACGGCTACAAAGCGTGCTTTCGTCCAACGTAAGTCTCCGCCTTAAGTGTTTTGTCATCCAGTGACATCTTCAGAGGCGTGGCCGTCGGACCTGAGCACGCTATAAATATACTAGTAACTGGACATGACACACTAGGAAGTGCGGCATCTCTGAGTGCGTTCCAGAGATAGAAACCGGATGATGAGAACCAAATATATCGAACCAGGAAGCCCGACACATTCCAGATGCATTCCAAAATATGGTCATACATCCGGAAGCAGCAAGCTACCTTAATCAAAGCAGGAAGAGCACCACCAAAGGGTGCAAATCATCCTATTCTGCAAACAAACTAGTCGTAAATACAATAGCTAATAAATATTCGTAAAAAAAATTTAAATAAATGAATAAATGGATGAATTAATATAAAATTAATGACAATAAAAATAATAATGGGTTAAAAATAAAAAGATAAAAAAAATTCTTAATAGAAAAAAGGGGGGGGGAGGAAAAACCCCAACTCAACCAATAAACATCCCCTTACAAACATATATATTAATCAAATGGGGAAATTGGTACAAAAAAACATGAAAAATAATGTCAGTTACAAATAAAAAAATTAGCTGTTATTATTGTAGAAACTTACATCCCACTCAAAGTTCATCCCCCATGGAGTATAGGTTTTTAGGTCATAAATCCAGCGGGTCTCTAACCTAGATATTTCCCCCCGGACATGACTTCCTCTCCAATGGGGGATAAACTTGTCAATACCCCAAATCAGGGTACCTTCAGGATTTTTGTTATGGCATTGTGCGTAATGCTAAGACACACTATGTCCTGGAAAACCTTTCTTGATGTTCTTTAAATGTTCATTTACCCTAATAGCCAAAGTTCTAATAGTGCGGCCTACATACTGTAGCCCACAAGGGCATTGAATGAGATATACTGCTTTAGTGGAGGAGCAGGTAATAAATGATTTATTATCATATTTCTTAGAGGTGGACATGGATTAAAAATCACATATGCGTCTGCCAGGTAATGCATTAACCCGACACACAGCACACTTCCTACAGGGAAAATAACATTTGAAGTCTTGAAAAAATGACACTCTCTTAGGGCTATCCAAAACGTTAGGGGCCACATATAGACGTAAAGGTTGAACCCCACGAATAACAACCTGGGGGGTAATTGGTAACTGAGATCCCAAAACTTTATCATTTCTAAGGACTCCCCAGTGTTTGTTAAAAATGTGTTTAATATCACGATACTGTTTAGAATAGGTAGTAATAAATGAAAAACCCAATTGGTTCATGTCCCTTTGAATCCTAGGTCTATTACCCAACAGTAAAGACCTATCCAAAGCTCCCACTTCACAAAAAAAGGGCATTATAACCTCTATCAAGGAATCTAGTTCTCAACATTGAGGCCTGCTGATATGTGCTTGGGGGGGGGGCATTTTGGGAGGGAAGTGGACTTGTGCTGGGGGGGTCAGACACGTATACTGGGGAGGGCTTTGGGGGGAAACTGGACTTGTGCAGGGGGGGTTCAGGGGTCAGATACATACTGGAGGGGTGGTGCTTTGGGAAGGGAGTGGACTTGTGCTGGGGGGGGTCATATCTGTACTGTAGGGGATGTTTTGGAAGAGGCACATACATATTAGGGGGGGGTGCTTTGGGAAGGGAGTGGACTTGTGCTGGGGGGGGGTGGTCAAATATTTCCTGGAGGGGCGGACTTGTGTTGGGGGAGTCAGATATGTACTAGGGTGGGCACTTTGGGAGGGGAGCAGGTGCTATAAGGTAAGGTGGGGGAATTTCAAATCCAATCTCCCCTCCAACACACACAGTTCTCTCTCTCCCAAAGCCCCCCTCCCCAGAATATATCCACTTACACCCTTGTTACCTACCCCCTCGACTAGTGATCGACCGACATCGTTTTTTTACTGCCGATACCGATATTTTGGTCATCGCATATCAGTATTGGTCGATATTGGCTGATATTTTCATATATTAAATTTTTTTTTTTTTTTTGACAGGTACTCTTGTGGAGGGATCTCCAAAAATATCCCAAACCCCTAATCTGTACTTAAAAGCATTCAAAACGCCAAGTTTGGCTGTTTTGAATACTGTAATTTTTTTTAATTTGGCACTGAGTACCCGGAAGTGATGTCATGACATCACTTCCGGGTTTTTACATGGAGACTAGATCAGAGCCGAATGCGGCTTTGATCGGGTCTTCTCTTCGGCGGCCATGCAGGCTGGTTGCCCGGGAGACCCGGGCGAGCTGCGGAAGGTGGCGGGAGAGAAGACCCGATCAAAGCCACATTCGGCTCTGATCGGGTCTTCATGTAAAAACCCGGAAGTGATGTCATGACATCACTTCCGGGTACTCAGTGCCAAATTAAAAAAAATTACAGTATTCAAAACAGCCAAACTTGGCGTTTTGAATGCTTTTAAGTACAGATTAGGGGTTTGGGATATTTTTGGAGATCCCTCCACAAGAGTACCTGTCAAAAAAAAAAAAAAAATTTAATATACGAAAATATCAGCCAATATCGACCAATACTGATATGCGATGACCAAAATATCGGTATCGGCAGTAAAAAAACGATGTCGGTCGCCCCTACCCTCCACCTCCCCAGTCTCTATGTCCCTCCTCACCTTCACGTATCTGGTAAACCCACTGCAGACCTTTGATCCGCAAGCAGAATGGTGTTCCTCCTCCCTAGCTCCTCCTCCTGTCTGTGTACAGACCCGATGAGGAAAAGGCGGCTTTAGTCCGATATGCAGTAGGTTATTGTGACAAGCAGCTGGCAGTGAGATGCTGGCTGCAATACACTCACTGGATTGCAGCGTGTGGTACTCCATAAACCCCGCACCGCGGGGTAGGTGCCACTAGTGCCCATTTTAGCATCCCGTCCCCCCCACCAGACATCTCACTGGAACCAACACTGGGCTCTGCTCCGGGACTCAGCCTTGATTCGCTGGGACTTACATCAAATCTAGGAAAGTTGGGAGGTATGAGCAAGTACAATGCACACCAACAAGAAGATAAATACTGCCATGACAATACTTTGAGCAGTACTATCACATGGATACTGTCATGTGAGCAACATTTTGGCAACATACATTGTGCCTTATCCTCTACTCCAGAATTACATGAACCCCTGCCCGGACAGGTCCACTCTGGAGAAGGTGGGAATGAATTAGGAAAATCTCTTCCAGGTCAATCTGGCCAAAATTGTATTGCATAAAGTAGAAGAAAGCAAGCAGGACTGGCATGTAAAAGGGGTAAATATGGGATCCACTTTTCCTAGATTGTAAAGCACATTATGACCAGAATCATTTCTATAGAGGGAAAAACAGGCATAAGATAGGGTAAAAGATTTGAGACATGTCAAAAATAATCATGATTACAAACACGTAACAGCACATTTTTGTTTTCCTTTATTCAATAAATTAAAGATTTGTATTACATATATATTTATTCACGCTTGTTAGAAACCCATACAATAACCTCAGGCAGTATTTTAAGTCACAGGTGTTTTATCAAATCCTTTTGGCAAACCCCACCCTGCCTTTACAGATGTGTTGATCCTACAGAGATCCCTGTGCAGCTGACTTTTCAGAAACAATCGCTGGAGATGTTTTAGTTATATAGAGCCAAAAACAACAGCATGACTCATACATAACCAGTCACAGGGTCAGAAACTCAGAACAGTTCAGTGATGTGTTTATTTCATGTTATCATCAGTGTTCTTGTTATTCTGAAATGTAAATCTGGCAAACGTGCGTAAAGGTGGCCTTTACAAGGCAGTCATAGGTCAAGAAAGGGACCTGTCTCCATAGGTCAATGGTCTACATTTGAGTCATCCCCTTTAATTTTTAAAGATTATTTGCTTGGATATTAAACAGCCAGTATGGTCTCGATGGTAGATTCTTTTGGTTCTTGTGTGACCAGATCAGTTGTCTGATGTACAGCAAGGAAAATCCATTAGACATGAGAGGAGGATCTGCAAAGTGAAAGCACCAGGCTGAGAGGTACGGAATCGGACCATAAAGTCCTTCAGCTATGCCAGTAGTCATCCAGACAAGGCTCTGAAGAAGAGAGTAACCTCGAAACGCGTTACGCGTTTACGAGCATTGTGAATTTATGTATATGGACTTAAGCAGATGATGTTATGTCTAAGCTATGATGCAAGCATTGGTTTAGGAGTACATTCACCTCCGTTTTATACAATTTAATAAAACATGTTTTGAGGATAATGCTCTAGGCCTACACGCCTTCTTTGTTTCCTATACTTACAGTCATATCGGACTTTTGAGGGCAGCGAGGAGCACATTATCCACATGCAGTAATAGGTCAAGATAGGGGTTTGACACCACGTTGAGACTTATCGCACAGCGCAGGAGAGTGAATAAAGCGACCATTTCAGAAGGAAAATCCATCTGCCTGGGCATTATGATAGCGTAGCTCTAATATCTGTTGGTCTCATAGCCTATACCAGGGGAGTCCAACTTGTGGCCCAAGGCAACTATGAATGCGGCTCAACAAAAAAATAAAGTAAACTTACTTAAAAATGTTGATTGTTTTGGAATTTTTTGTAAAAATGCTTTTACACATTTAGAGAACACATGCGGCTGAAAAAAAATTCACAGTGTCTCTTTACTGGACTTTTATAAGTTTTATCTTCCCAAAGAAAAATCTCTTACTCTTTACAATCATGCCTTTTTCATGTCATACATTTTTGCCAGCAACTATTTTCCAGGATGAAGCACACAAAGAGCAAAATTACAACCAAAATATCTGATGAGCACCTTGAGAATTAATTGAGAATTACTATTACATCCATCGAACCAGATATTGATGTGTTAGTTAATCAAAAACAATGTCCAATATCGCACAAGTTTTATGTTGCCCTCTTAAAAAAATATTGCAAAAAAAAATTAAGTTTTATTATTTAGGTGCAAGTTCTATATTGATAGTTAAAGTGATAGAAAGTCCTTTTTTTTTTTTTTAAATAACAAACATATACTTACTTGCTCTGTGTAATGGCTTTGCACAGAGCAGCCCTGATCCTCTTTTTCTCGGGTCCCCCACTGACGCTCCTGGCTCCACCCTCCTTCAAAGTGCCCCCAAAGCAAACAGCTTGCTATCGGGGCACCCAAGCAGGCTTGCTCCTGAGCCACTGCTCTCCATGTCCATTCAGACACAGAGCTACGGCTCAGCCCCATCTCTCTTCTCATTGGATGACTGGCTGTGTTTGACAGCAGTGGGAGCAGGGAGAGTCCCCGGAGAGCCGAGACTCTTGTGCAAATAGCTGGATTGCCTTAAGGTTCAGGTAAGTATTTAGGGGGCTGGAGGGGGGCTACTGCACACAGAAGGTTTTTTTTACCTTCATGCATAGAATGCAACCTTGAGCCTTTACAACCACTTTAACTTGTGATCTGCCTGCCTTTTTCTGCTCATCAGCTATCCTTATTGTTAGTGTATTATATTTGTGGCCCAAGACAATTCTTCTTCTTCCAATGAGACCAAGGAAGGACAAAAGTTTGACACCCCTGACCTATAAAAAAGCATAACAATCCAAATTTAGATGAAGAGTGACGTTTTAACTAACCCTTGAAAGTGCTCCATCATTCATCTCACTACTGATAAATTAGTGAAACCTACTGCAAACCCTTCCTCCTTCCTTCCTTGAGCATATATTAAATTAAAAATTTCCATTACCCATTTTTCTTCCTGCTTAGCAACGCAATTGCTTGTGCAATAACAGTAAAGATTTCAGCGCTGCTTCCTCTTTAGCTGACCCATTCCAACATATTTACAATTTTGTTCCTCTGACAAAGGGTGGAAGTAGGGGACGATCCAGGTGTGAACAGAACAAGGACAGATGCAAACCTCAACTTTTGTATCCTTTTAGAAAATCATCTGGGGCTACTGCTGTAGCTTTGGATGGAATTTCCCTTAATAGGAAAGTCAATTATTTTCATAAGAGCTGATTTATATCTATAGAAACCCATGCTGCCTTTATGGGGCTTAGGGGCTGATTTGGGTCTGCAAATGCCTGCCCTGCTCAAGTCATTGCCCCTCCATTCCACCAACGGAGGAGTGTGGACGATCTGTGCGTGACACATCCAGGGTTCAACAGGTAAGCGTGTGGATCCTGTGTGAATTTTTGAGTCACGTGAGCAGTTTTTCTTGGTAGGCATGTGCATAACCCAATTTTATCGTTTTTAGACTGGTCAGTGCTAATGGTGTAATAGGTAGCTGTTAAAGTAGTTATAAAGCTTTGTTTTTTTTTGTTTTTTTAAATAATAACAAACATGCCTATACTTACCTGCTCTGTGCAATGGTTTTGCACAGAGCAGCTCAATCTTTTTCTTGTTGGGTCCCCTGCTGTCACTCCTGGCTCCTCCTCTTCATCTGGTGCCCCCAGGGAAAGCTGTTTTCCCTGGGGGTACCTGTGAGCTCCCGCTGCTATCTGTCAATTGAGGAGAGAGACAGGGACAGGAGCTGCTGTTTTCATGCTCATTGCTGGATCGGATCGGCTCCAATAAGAAAAAGGGGGGGGGGGTCCGGGGAGCTGCAGCACAGAAGGTTTTTCACCTTAATGCATAGAAATATTAATGCATAGCTGGAAAAACTTAAGGCTTTAGAACCACTTGAAGTTACTGACCACCACTGTAGCTGAAGCCACATGGGAGAGTGAAGCCACATGGGAGAGTGGCATAACGCGTAAAGAGGGAGCAAGGCGGCATGTATCATTATCTATCTTGATGCTGTGAGACCCTGCTATCATATTTCTTGTTTTTAACCTAATAAATGCAAGTGCATTTCCATAACCTTGGCTGGTATTCTCTTATGCAATTTAACCACGATACTGCACTATTGGAGATTGTTTCCTTTATTCTGAGATTTCTGTGGCTCGTTGGGTGGGGATGGTGGTAGTCTTGCCGAGGGCATGGGTGATTACAACAGGGACAGAGTGGACTCACCGGGGCAGCAGAATTTCTACTACGTCCTGAGACCTGAGACATGGTGCCCGCATCTCTAGCTGTCCTCGTGCCCGCCTCCTCCTCCCCAGCTGTTCTCGTGCCCGCCTCCTCTGCCTTCTCAGCTGTCCTCGTTCCCACCTCTTCTGCCTCCCCAGCTGTTGCCCTCCTCACAGGCTGAGCTGCTGCTGACCTCCTCCACAGCAGCCATGACGGATGTCCTCCATGGCTGCTGTTTTCTCTGGAGAGTCAGTCAGCATCCCAGCTCATGTTCCCTGGCCAGGCTAGTGGGGAAGTCAGTGGCCATGGCGGCACCCCCTAGGGAGCACTGCTGCAAAGTTCGCCTGGCAGGAGCGCCGGCCCTGAGCAGAGGACCCACTGTCTGGTGTACAGGATTGATTACCATTAGGCTGTGTTGGCCCTTTTGAGGGTCTTGTCCTTAGGTTAGTATTTCACTTGGTAATGGAGCACATCAAAAGAGCAAGACGTATGTTTTTCATATGAAGATGCACTAGAGCACTTTATGTGTGGACTGTTGGGACTTTATTTATAATTTTACATATACATGTTAATGCATTTTTTTTTTTCAATGTTATCAATGTTTATAGCAATTGTATAGCACAGGAGTTTTTTATAACTCAATATTTATGGTAGTCCCTACCCTTTGTTTTTCCAATTATTGATTATTCACAATTGGCCAGCCCTATCACATTCTCTATGTATTTTTCTCTATACTTATTGCAAGTCAGAGACCCAAAGTATTGAAAACTTCTATCTGAATATCTTAACCTCCCCCCATCCGCGCTACAGCCTATATACGGCTGCAGCGCGGACTTGAATTTTCGGGAGGCCGTTTTTAAACGGCCTCCCAGTGACACACGCCCCCCGCGCGCTCTGGCGAGCGCGCAGCGGGGAAAATCTGTGTCGGCCGTGTCCCTTGGACACGGCCTATCACAGATCGTGGTGAATGGCCAATCACAGCGGCCATTCACCACGTGATCGGGCCGTCCAATGAGAGATGATCTCATATGTAAACATATGAGATCATCTCTCATCGCCGGCGCTCCTTCCTCACACAGAGACTGCAGTGTGAGGAAGGAGGGGGAGCCTCACAGCGCCGGGGACACACAGGAATGTAATCAGTGCACTGATCACCAGTGCCCTGATTACTAAAGGTAAAAACATACACAAATTGCCCCCCCATCAGTGCCCACAGTGCCCGCCATCAGTGCCCCCCATCAATGCCCACAGTGCTGCCAGTCAGTGCCCATCAGTGCCTGTTCATCTAGGCACTGATGAGCACTGACTGGCAGCACTATGGGCACTGAGTGTGGGCACTGATGGTGCTGCCCATCAGTGCCGCTCATCAGTGCCGCCCGTCAGTGGCCAGTGCCATCCACCAGTGCCCATCAGTGCCGCCTATCAGTGCCCATCAGTGCCGCCCGTCAGTGCCGCCTCTCAGTGCCACCTCTCAGTGCCCAGCAGTGCCAACTCTGTGCCCAGCAGTGCCACCTCTCAGTGCCCAGCAGTGCCGCCTATCAGTGCTCATCAGTGCCGCCTATCAGTGCCGCCTATCAATGCCGCCTATCAGTGCGGCATATTAGTACCTCCTCATCAGTGCCCATAAGTGCCACCTCATCAGTGCCCATAAGTGCCACCTCATCAGTGCCCATCACTGCAGCCTATCAGTGCCCATCAGTGCCGCCTCATCAGCGCACATCAGTGAAGGAGAAAAATTTATTTTCAAAATTTACTCGCAGAAAATAAGAAAAACTTTTTTTTTTCAAAATTTTCTGTCTTTATTTTTTTTTTTTGTAAAAAATAAAAAACCCAGAGATGATTAAATACCACCAAAAGAAAGCTCTATTTGTGTGAAAAAAATGATAAAAATTTCATATGGGTACAGTGTAGCATGACCGCGCAATTGTCATTCAAAGTGTGACAGCACTGAAAGCTGAAAATTGGCCTGGATGGGAAGGGGATTTAAGTGCACAGTAGGCAAGTGGTTAATCTGCATTTAAGGCAGGCTCTTATTGTAGATCTGTAGTTCAATGGGATTTTGGCCCTCTTTTCCAAAGTTTTGATTATTTTTGCAAACCTTTTCTTTTGTTTCCTATGAATTATCCAGTCTGTTAGTGATTATGAGGATGCTTTGGAAAGCCAGTGCCGGGGCCAAGGGGCTAGGAGGAGAAAGATCCAAAACATAAAAAAATTTGGAGTTCATTTATTTACATATTTATTTTCTGAAACCTGACTTAACGTGTGGAAAACCTGGGGGTAAATTGAGCAGGAAAATGAAAGGGGTTCAGGGGAGCTGAGAGGAGACATCCGTCTCTGTAAACTGTTGACTGTCGCACTGTACAAACCAAAGGAGAGGTCTTCATACAAAACAGTAATCTGCAACAGCACATTCTTCTTTTCTAGTAGTACTATATACTGTGTAATGGGTGTAGAAAAAACAGTGCTGCACTAATCAAAAAATGTATATAATCAAAACGCAATTCTGTGCAGTAAAAATTCTTGATATAGATAAATGTGAAGATAAATCAATAAGCAAAAAAAGATATTGTATACAATACGAACAATAGGGTCACAAAAATATCAAAACAAGTCCATACACCATACAATAGTGAAAAAAAGTCTCAAAATACGAATATTTGTGCAAAAAGCAATGTGCAAAGATAAAAGGGATTCAATTTGAGGCGATTCACACCACTTGCATGATCCTACACCTTATTTCACACAAGAGGCTGAACCCCCTGAATCAGAGAGGTCATAAAGCACTTAGCTTGATATAACCATCCGATAAAGCAGATGAAACCAGGATCTTGTAGCCTCTCTCCACATGACAACTTGGTCTTATAATTCACAGGGTCATATAAGGAGATTTAAAAAAAAAAAAAGAGCCAGGCACTCGACATGGAGTAAAACCATCCAAAATCATAAAAAAAAATTACTCACATTTTAACATCAACAGCGCTTTGTATAGCAGAATACTCCTAAGAGCGTGTGTGGGTAGCTTCTTCCTTCATGTGCACATGGTGACCTTCGGTCCTTGGAGCCCCTAATGATGTCAGTTGTGACGAAACATGTAGAGCAGAGTTGATGCCGTAAAGTCATTATGCACACGGAGGGGCGAAGAAGCGACCCACACACACTCTCTGGAGTTGATTTTAACATGTGAGTACTTTTTATTTATTTTAATACATGTTTGTATTGTTTTACACTTTGTGTAGTGCCTGGCTCTTTTTGTCTAGCTCTATCTTTTAGGCAACTTGGTCTCACAATTCAGTTGTTTTCTTTACTGTTTCTTGTTTTGTATTGGTTGAACCAGATGGACTTGTGTCTTTTTTCAACCTGACTAACTATGCAACTTGGTCTCACATTTCACTGGATAATATAAGGAGACATAAAAAGGAGCCAGATGCTCTACATAGCATACAATCATACAAAAAATGTATTAGAAAAAGGAAAAAAGACTCACATATTAAAGTGTTACTAAACCCACAAAAGTAAAATCAGTGTGTATATGCAGGAAAACACGCTGGTTATACTCACTATGGAACATAAGGAGTTAATTCTCTGCATTGTGTAAAAAAGTCTGTTTGATCCAGTCTTCTCTGATCTTCTCCTCCTTCCATTGTTCCCAATATATTTCCTGCTAATACAGAGCCAGGGGACAGGCTGCACATGCTCAGTTTTCTTGGGAGGGTGCATGTGATCAGCACAGGGCCAATCAGCACTGTCCAAACAGAGGGTCAGGAGTCCTGCATCCTCATAGGATAGTCAGTGCAGAATGAAAACTCCTCCAACAGGCTTTAACCAGACACTGATAGAAGCCACAAGACTGCTATATACTGCTGATGAGAAAAGGTATTTAGTAGTTTATATTTACCAAAATAATTGTATTTCCATGTTCTATGTACTGTGGGAGACCAGATATAGTGAATGCAGGGTCCTGGGTTTAGTAACACTTTAAAATCAACACAGTGCTTTGTATAGCAGAATACTCCAGAGAGTGTGTATGAATCACTTCTTTGTCTGTTTGTACGTGCGTGGTATCCTTCAGTCCTAGAAGCCCTCGATGATGTCAGTTATGATGAAACATGTAGGGCTGAGTTGACACTGTAAGGTCACCACACACAAAGAAGCGGTCCCCACACACTCTCAGAAGAACTGTGCACTATGTTGATTTTAACATGTCAGTAGTTTTTATTTTAATATTTTTTTTGTATGCTTTTATGCTATGTAGAGCATTTATTGTATGGTTTTATGCTATGTGGAGTATCTGGCTCTTCTTTAGGTCTCCTTATATGATCCTGTGAATTGTGAGTCCAAGTTGTCTAGTGTGGACAGGCTGCGAGATCCTGTGTTCATCTGTTTTGCCGGGTGGCTATAACTTCTGATGCAGAGGGTCATGCCTTTGCAATAAGCCTCTTGTGTGAAATAAAGTGAAAGAGCACGCAAGTGGTGTGGATCACATCCAACTTCAATCCCTTTCATCTTTGCACATTGTTTTGTGCACTGAGATTATTATTAAGGAACTTTTTTCACTATTGCATAACAAATGGAATTACTTTGTTATTTTTATGACACTTTATCAATTGTACAAAATTGTGTTATAATAATATACATATTTTGGTTAGTGTAGCACTGTTTTTTCTATGCTCTATAACCATTTCTATCTAAGGCTACATTCACACCTGAGCGTAGCGTTTTTCGCGCGTTTTTTACCGCGATTTTACAGCGATTTTTGCGGCGTTTTTTACCGCGATTTTACCGCGATTTTTACCGCGATTTTTGTGCAGGCGTTTTTAGATTGAATAGAGATCAATGGAAAACGCCTGTAATCTGCCCAAAAAGAAGCTCATGTACTTTTTTGAGCGTTGGGCGTTTTGTATACAGCGTCAAAACGCTCAGATGTGAACAGGGGCCATTGAAATGAATAGGATTTGTCTTGTTGGGCGTTTTGAGAGCTGATCCTAGAGCAGAAAAACGCCCCAAAAACGCCCCAAAACGCCTAGATGTGAACGGAGCCTAATGGTAGCTGCTTTTATTTTTGATTGGACCATAAGCACAAATCCACTCTTTTTATTTTTAATATGGTTGGTGACAAAAGGGGAAGAGACTTTAGCGAAGGAGAAATTTCCATGTGCCTAGGCCAGCAAGAATGCTAAACATAGCCTTTTTATTTGGTGCAATTAATGGGTAAGAAATCTATGTAATAAAGGTCATACTAATCTGGCCATACATTATATAATTTTCTTGCACAATTTTCCTTTAGATTTACCAAAACCACACAGTATAATATAAAGGTCAAACCTAAACACTTTCAATTTGTGTGCATTCAGGCAGGCCCTTGCACTACATAGTTGAAGGTAAGGCTCCATTCACACCTGAGCGTATCATTTTAAGGCGTTTTTTCAGGCATTTTTTTGGCTTTTTTCCAGGCGCTTTTATCAGGCGTTTTTTCGTGCTTTTTTTGCAGGTGTTTGGAGGCAGGTATTGACATCTAACAAAAATGCTTGTAATCTGTCAAAAAACAAGCCAATGTACTTTTTTGAGCTTCAGGCAATTTGTTTCAGGTGACAAAACACTCAGATGTGAACCGGGGCAATTGAAATTAATGGGATTTTGCTTGTTGGGCGTTTTGAGACTTCAGAGATGAGTGTTTTATGAGCTGAAATATGCTCAGGTTTAAACAGGACCTAAATCTAAAGGATATTGAATAGGAAAATTGTATAATGTATGGCCAGCCTTACATACAGTAGTTAGCCAGGTTTAAAAAAAACAGAAACAAGGCTTCAACATTATAAACATGAATGATCATAACAAATGCCAATCAAATGTAACCAAAGCAATCTTTTCTTTAAAGCGGTAGTATCCTGCTTTTTTACACTTTTACCTACAGGTAAGCCTATAATAAGGCTTACCTGTAGGTACAATTAATATCTCCTAAACCTGCACGGTTTAGGAGATATTTGCAGTGCATGCAGCCGCTCACGCGAGCGGCGCATGCGCTCTGAAGGTTCGGGGGGACCTTCAGTTTTGCTTGCCGGGAGCTTACTGGAAAATCACTCCCGCGCACATGCGCGGGAGTGACATCATCGCGGCTCCGGCCAATCACAGCGCCGGAGCCGCCGAACCCGGAAGAGACAGCGAGGGATCATGGCAGCGCCCGCAGCGATGTCCGGGGGTCCGTGTCGGGGCTTCGTTCTAAGGTAATACATAATGAGCTAGTATGCGATGCATACTAGCTCATTATGCCTTTGTCTTGCAGGTCTTACAACCGCTTTAAGTCCCGGCCGGCTCACACTTATGCAATGTGGGAACCCTGTGAATCTACTGTGGGTTCCCGCATCGCATTCCCAGCGCAGGCAGTTAAACACTGCCATATGCGAATCGCTGGGGGTGTCAATTCAAAGTTAACGACACCCCCAAATCAGTTCACATATCGAAGTGAAAACTGACATTCGGACATGAATCGGATCGCATAAGTGCGAACCACCATGTGATCTGATTCTGGTGCGGACCCAAAAAAGGGTCCTGTGTGTGTTTGTGCCGAATCAGATGCGAATTCAGCCATACTATCTGTATGGCTAAATTCACGTCGCACAGACATCGCATGTGATTTTCAGAGCAGTGCGGTCCCAATCACATGCGATGCCTGTCATCGCACTAATGTGAACCGAGCCCGATGTTCCAAAACCAGTAGTGAATCAAATAGTATGTGAATTTTTTATTTTTTTTTTTGCTTTTTTTAAACAAATCTGCTTTGTTAGTAATAAAATCCACATTTTCCCATACCACATTATGAAAAAGATAGTTCAGAGAAACAAATAGGACAGTGTGCACATCATTTTACACTGTACTCTACATTGTACACAATGTGCAGTACTTATTAACTGGATCTAATCTGTGCCAGTAAGATCTGCGGCAAATCCGTCCTTTAGGGATTACATTTTGTGCTCACATCCAACTGTGCCAACATATCCTACAAATCAGCTTCTGCCTCGCAAATGCAACTTTTTTTTTTTTCTTGTACAAACACATCTGCTAATAATCACAGAAAAAAAAGATCCAGCTTTACAACATGTTTCCAATGCACGCATGCAAAATAATGAACTCCAAACATTTATAAACGTAAACTCATGGATGTTTTAATAGACATTCCACAACAACATCTAGCTCATCCATACCAAACCTGCTTTTCATTTCTGCAAGTGTCCAAAATATGTCCCCACCCAATATTTTTTGCCCAGCCCTCCCCAAGCTCAGTTTTCCACAAATTTCCTTGTCGTTTGCCGAATACTTAATCTTTTCACTTCCCAGTGACCCAGACCATGTAGAGTAATACAATACTGTTATAAAAGTTTCACTCTTCTGTTCAAATGCCTAACCCTTCCTTAGGGCAGTAATAAACCCAAAAGCAAACCTGTATTATATTACAGCTTACCAATTCTTAATGACTGCATTCATTTTCTTTATTTGGGGATCTTTCTCTGATTTCATCTGGTGATCCAGCCAGTAAGAGCCGGTTCACACTGCCGCGACCTCTAAGTCGCCTCATAAGGGGCGACTTGTTAGCGCGACTTTTAGCGCGACTTGTATGATAGACGACTTTGTACGACTTTGTATTTGGCCAATCAGAATATGATGGTTCTGGGTCATGCTTAATCACACAAAAAAAAGTTCTTAAAAATTGTCGTTTTTGATAGAGAGCCAATTATTGAAAAAAAAAAATGAGATTTCTTTGGATTTAGTGTCTGGTGGGTCTAAAAAGTGTACCTGTGAAGTTTCAGCTCTGTAGCATTTCCAGAACCAGAAAAAAAAGATAATTTTCTTATAATTTTTAGTAGCACAGGCTTCTCTCCACCTGGGCGTTTTTCTTGCAGGCATTTATCGGGCATTTTTGGAGGCAGGCATGACTTTTTTGGGATTTAGTGTATAGGGGGTCTAAAAAGTGTACCTGTGAAGTTTCATCTCTGTAGCATGTCCAGAACCAGAAAAAAAAGATAATTTTTCTTAGAATTATTAATAGAGCAGGGTAGTGGCTCCTCTCCACCTGGGCGTTTTTTTTTGCTGGCATTTATCAGGCATTTTTTGGGCGTCTTTGGAGGCAGGTCCGTCGTTTACAATGATCCGCTTTATTTATTTATGTAAAATCTTTATCCCAAAAGGAAAAAAAACTGTTGTTTTAAGGGCTTTTAAGTGTGAGCTAGAGTTCAGGTTTGTTAGTGTATTTAAATTTGCTAGTACATCTAACACTCCCCTCCCCCCAGATTAAGGGCTCTTTCACACGGTCCGCCTCCGTAGGCAGATCCGTGTTGCTCAGCGGGGATCGATCCGCAATCCCCGCTGACCCGGCGGATGACAGCTCCGTCTCCGCTTGCAGTGCGGAGAGGGAGGTGTCTCAGCCCCCGCTGCCCTCTATGGGGGATCGGATCAGAGCGGACCGCCTGTCCGCTCTCATCAGATCCGATCCGATCCGATCTGATTACTGAACGGATGGAAAAATAGGGTTTCCATCCGTCCAGATTTCACGGACAGGATCGGATACGGATGGCAGCGGGTGTCAGCGGAGGTGTCTCCGCTGACATCCGCTGCCCCATAGAGCTGCATGGAGGATCCGATCAGATCCGCCTAAAAAACTGACAGGTGGATCTGATCGGATCGCCCGTGTGAAAGAGCCCTAATACTATTGCTGTCCAAAGGTGCTCCTTCAACCTGAGTGGAGCTACTCTTATACAGGTGTGTTATTGGCCAGATGACCAGGTACAAAAGGAGGGAAAAAAAGTCTAAAAGAAAGAAAACAAATGCAATTACCACATCTAATGATTGCTAAGCTGAAATATATAAAAAATTTTTGGTTTTGGGTCTAATACTGCTTTAAACCAGAAAAAAACATAAAAATATCAAAAATGTGGGTCCACCCCAAGCTGATATGTCAGTTTACACCTACTGATGCCAGCAGGCTAATTGTTATATCTCTTAGGGACTCTACTGGCTGATAGAATCCCACGCTTACTACTGATTTTTTTTTTTATGTTATATTATGTAAAACAATAGTGATCAAATTATTAAATATAGAGAGGAATTTATAAAAACTAGCAATATAATATTGCTATTATCAGGGCTTTTTTTTTCAGCAGGAACGTGGGGGAACGCAGTTCCGACACCTCCAGCACTGAATGTATCCAAGGAGGTACTGGTGTGTGCTAAAGGGTCTACTGATGCTGGTTGCTGAAGAATCTATTGTAGCTGTAGGGGATCTTTTTTTGCAAAAGTGGTCTATTGTTGCTGGGGAAGTCTATTACTGGAGGGGGGTCTATTACTGCTGGGGGTGGGTCTTATGTTACGAGGGGGTCAGTTGTTCCTGGGAGTAATCTAGGATTGAGGGAATGGTCTATTGTTTCTAGCTGTGGGGTGATCTGTTGTTGCTGGGGGATATTTTTCTGCGGGTGGTCCACTGTTGTTGAGGGGAATATATTGTTGTTGGAGGTTCTATTGTTGTTGCTGGCTGCAGGGGATATATTTTACTGCTTTTCTTCTTATCATTAACAAATTCCATACAAATTACTTGGCACCATAAAATAATACTTGGGTTCTGCATTCCCTTTAAAGTACTGTGAGGTGGGCAGGGTGTGGAACCAAGGAACTGTCCTTGGAGGTGGGTGGGGGCGGAAAAATGGGGTGACTCAGAAAGGTGGATCTCCTGCACCTATTCTTTGAGAAAAAAACCCTGGCTATTATTACCTACTACGATGGTATTTAAAGGATAAAAATAAAAAAAGGGAGACCAGCTGGAAAATTGCTGGAAAAAAGCATAAAGTTGCAGGGTAGGGGAAGACTTCAGGAAAGGAGAGTAAAGGGGGGGGGGAGTGGATTAGGGCTTTAAAGATAAGCTCAGGAGAGGGTTATGGGGTTCTTATTCATATATTTGTGCTGGTTTACCATAATTACAATTCACATTTCTCTTGCATAAGTGTTTGACCCTCATGAAGGAAATCATCATGAGCATCTGACTTTTTTTTTGGACCTGGAGATTAACTGTGATGTTTTATTTTGTTTATTGACTAATTTACAATTTATCTATTTTCTTCAATTTTTCATTTTCATTTGGGGTCTGGGACAGGTCCTGATCTAGCCTCCCTGTGCAGCCCTAGAGCAGTAGCTAGGGCTTTTTCTCAGCAGGAACGCGGGGGGGACGCAGTTCCGGCACCTCCAATGGGTGCTGGAGGGTCTACTGATGCTGACTGCTGGGAGATCTAATGTTGCTGGAGGGGATCTATTTTTGCATGGCAATCTATTGTTGCTGGTGGAAGATCTTTTGATACTGATGGTTAATTGTTGCTAGAAGGAATCTACTGTTTAGGGAGGGGTCTACTGTTGCTGGCTGCTAGAGAGTCTATTGATGCTGGCTGCTGGGAGATCTTTTGCTGCTGACTGTGGGGGGATCTATTTTATTGCTTTTCTTGTTATCATAGACAATGTGGGCTATGTGGGACTTTAAGTGAGACACCAGCAGGTATGCCCAGCGTCTCCATCCCTGTATCGGAAAAAACAAATTGAAAAGGATTAAGAGAGATGCACCTCTCTTAATCCTTTTCAATTCGTTTTTTCTTGTTATCATAACCTAATTCCATCCATTCCAATACAAAATTATAATTGGCTCTATATTCTCTAAAATAGGCTGTACTGGAAGCTGGGTAGGGGGTGGAACCAGGGTTCAGTGCTCGGAGGTTGGAAGGGGTGGAACCAACGGTAAGTGCTAGGAGGCGGGTAGGGGGCGGAGACACAAAGTAATATAGAAGGGTGAGTTCCTGCACCCATTATCTGAGAAAAAAAGCCCTGAGTAGATCATTTATAACAGTAATCTATTGCTTATTATCAGCAAGCAATACATAACTATTGCAAAGAGCTGTTGCTGCAGAGGTAGACAGGTCGGAAGTGGATAAGGCCTGCCCCATCTAAAGGTGTATGCTGGAGTGACACTACAGAGGTGACATTACAGAGCTTTCCTTATGAACACAATGTCAACTTTTTGAGTTGCACTGTGCTGCCATGGAGCACACTATATCCAGTTAACAAGCCCAGGAGGGGAAAATCTTCAATATCAATAGAACTACAAATGCTTTTTTCCCCTTGTTTGTAGAATAGAGAAGGGCTAAAACACTTATCAGCATTTTTTTTTGTCTGTGTTGCTGCTGGAAATTTTACCTTTTATCTGTGTAGTGAAACCATTGCCTCCAGGATAGTATATGAGAGAAAAACACTTACTAACAGTACCCCAGAAAGAAGAAAAAAACTTTACAGAGGTTCTATACCAACAACTACTGTATATATAAAACTAAAGCTAAAATACTGCGTTAGCCAAAGTTGTATCCAAGTTGCACCCATCCAAAGTTGCACTTCAAAGTCGGCACAACTTTGGAGTCGTACAAATGTGAATGGAGCCCGAGGGACAGAAGATATAGAAACAATTGGGTTATACTGCCGCCTACAGGGGAATTTGGACATTGGCAAACAAAAAAGCAGTGATCAGCCTGGTATAACCCCTTCCACTCCCAGCATGCCTCAGTTTGTAAGGTGCCGAGAGCAAAACCATAAACACAGAGGGGTGGGACCAGTGTCTCTTAATTATCTAAAAGAAAATAACTTTAATGGTGAATCCAAAAATCAATTTTTTGTTCTTGTCCATTGATGAACACAGGATTCAAAGACAACGGGAAGTATGAAAGCTGTCAAACTAAGCGGTGGGCTACACTGCAAAAAAAATGCCAACAGGCCCAACTAAAAAACAGAAAAAGCTTGATACTGCCTGCAACTCAAAGAGCCTCCTGAAGAACCTTACGTGGACATCAGAAGTGGCCTGAACATCCATTTGGTAAAACTTAGAGAATATGTGAAAAGAAGCACAGGTGGCAGCCTTGCAAATATGGGAAACAGTCTGATGCCAAAAAAAGCACTCACAGATCTAGTAAAATATGCCTTGATAAGAAAGAGTGGAACCCAACCCTTAAGGTCATGCCCACCTTTTCTGCCCTTTCCTCATGCATAGAAGCTGTGCAATTCCTTCCATCAATGGAAAGCGATGAATGTAGTATGGGCGTATGAATGAAAGGTCCACTTCCTCCAGTCATAGAGCACTTTTTTTTTTTTTTTTTTTTTTTTTTAAGAAAATTTTTATTCGTATTTCAAAAGTTAACAACTGTGCACAAAACATCATGCAGTTACAGAAACTCAAAAAAGTCAAACAAACGTAACAAAACCATCAGGTGTCTCTGACGTTCCGTAAAGCATTATGAAATAGGTATGTATTAACCGTGAAAAGTGGGTCGTGAGGGGGGGGGGGTAGGGTATTTGCAAGGATGCACTAGGGCATCTCTTTCTGGTATCAGATCGTCAGAGGTGCTGTGCCCCCCCACGATGTGGAGAATGGGATTTGAATAGGAATATTGGGAGCAAGAGGGTAGGTAAAGATAGGGGAGGGGGGAAAGGGGAGGAGGAGTAGGGAGGCAGGAAGAGAGAGATTAGGAGGGCCGAGTGTGCAGAGAGCGAGAAGAGGAGCAGCCTAATAATAAAGCTAAATCATTCAGTACATATCTGAATTATAGACACACATCTAAAATTGTAGACATTGGATGCAAGCTGAGTAGTGACTCTAATATCTGGACAAGACTGGAGCGCTTTTGAGGGGATGATTAGAGGTGAGTGGAATGTGGTGGGGGGAAGGATAGCCTCCCAGCTGTGGCATCAGGGGAAGTTCCATTCGGGCTGCGTGGGAGATGAGTAGGGTGTAATTCCATGTACGCAGACCATTTTCTCCAAAACCTATCAGGGACGGTTTTGCTTAGGACCAAGTCCAGGTATTCCCTTTGAAGGAGAGCAGTAAGGTCCGACCTGACTTCTCCCACTCGGGGAGGCGTGGGAGACACCCAATGGCGGAGTAAGACCCTCCTGGATACCATGTAGCAGGTGACTAGCCAGGGTTTGTGTTTACAGAGAATGGTCGCCCGTTGTCGGGAGTTCATCTCTGCAACGGTCTTGGGTGTCCCCTCCAAGTATCCGAATAAAAGGGGGAGAGGGTCTCTGGAAGGTCGGAGGGATGTGACCCTAAGGGTCATGTGTTCCACTTGGTCCCAAAACTTAGAGATGTGAGGGCATGACCATAGCTTGTGTAGCAGTGTGGGGCGAGGGGACAAACACCAGGAACATGCTTGGTAAGGGGAATCGAGTCGGGAGGAGGAGGAGGGGGAATAGGCATGGTGCAATATTTTGAGTTGTTGCTCTCTCCAAAAGGCATTGCAGATATAGGTGCAAGTGGTGTTAAATCCAGCTAACAGAAGAGGTTTTGTGGCCTTGAGCGATAAGGCTTTGTCCCAAGAGGAAGATAGGTAGTCCTTGGCCTTGGTTTCCAATGCAAACTGAAGCGGTCGGTATATCTGTGATAGCTTCAAGGGGGGTTCCAGGTTCAAAGATTCCAGAGGATTAAGGGTAAAACGTACAAACGGTTTAGAGCAAAGGGAGTTGACAAAGCTATGGAGCTGGTGCACGTAGAGGTATTGAGTAGCGGGTATTCCAAAAGAAGATTGGAGGGTAGAGAAGGAAAGTGGAGATCCAGAAACAGGGTCATAGAGTTGGTGAAGAAATTTCAGGCCACGGTGTGCCCAAGTAGAGTAGATCCGTTCCAGGTTGAGGTGGAAGAGAGCAGGATGGCCTCCAATGTGTAGACACCTAGATAAAAACTTAGGACAACCAAGTTTCTTGCGTACTTCCTTCCACGCAGCCCCAGTGTCTCTGAGCAGGACATGTTGTCTTAAATGCACAGGTAAGTCACCCAGCTTGCAATGTAAGATAGCGCTAAGGTCGAATGGTTGTGCAATTTGTGATTCCAGCGAAAAGTTGGAGACAGTGGAGGTGCCATGAATCCAGTCTAGACCTACCCTAACGAGACTACACAGATTATATAACCTGATGTCGGGAAGGTTCATGCCGCCTCTGATTCTCGGGGGGTATAATTTGTGCAAGGCAATGCGGGGTTTCTTAGAGGACCATAAAAAGGCAGTGAGGGATTTGTGAAAGGTCGTCAGATCTTTGTGTTTTATCAGAAGGGGTAGGGTCTGTATCACATAGAGCAATTTGGGGAAGGAAACCATTTTATATAGGTGACATCTCCCAATGAGGGATATGGGGAGCTTGGACCACCCGGATATTTCTTTGGTGATTTTCTGGAGGAGTGGGGTATAATTCAAGTTATATAGGGCCGATGGGGTCCTGCCAATGTGGATCCCCAGATATTTAATGTGAGACTTTGCTAACGGGAAAGGGGAGGACTGCGACCATGGAGGTGAGTGCGTGTATTTCAGGGATAAAATCTCACTCTTGGCATAATTTATGCGGAGTCCAGAGCACAATCTAAACCTATCAAATATGGATTTCACCCTTCTCGCATCTTGTGCTGGGTTGGAAGAGAATAGCAGTATATCATCTGCGAACAGTACCGAGCGTAGCTCCATATTGCCAACCTGGACTCCGGATAGATTTGCATGGTTAGCGAGATAGCGGGATAAGGGCTCTAAAGCCAAGTTAAAAAGGAGGGGCGATAGGGGGCAGCCTTGGCGGGTACCCTTGTGGAGGGATATGTTGTCAGACAAGACATTGGAGGTGACCACTTTCGCAGTTGGTGATGCGTACATGGTGGTGATGAGGTGTAAAAACGGGCCCGCAAAGCCAAATTTTTGGAGGACTAGGTGTAACCATTGAAAGCTGACGTTGTCAAACGCCTTTTCGGCATCAAGTGTGAGTATAGCGATATCCGAATGCGGGTTTATCTGTTGTTGGGACAAGACGGCTAATACTTTACGAATGTTGGCTGTAGCAGATCGGCCTTTGGTGAATCCTGATTGAGAGGGATGGAGGATCGTGGGCATTATGGTTGCTAGTCTGCGGGCTATTATTTTGGAAAGTAGTTTGGCGTCGAGATTGATCAAAGAGATGGGGCGGTACGACCCAGGTTCGGACGGGTCCTTACCCGGTTTAGGGATCAATTTTATGTGGGCTTGGGACCCTGTGGGGATGTAGGGTCCACCATCTAAAATAAATTGAAAGAGGGACAATAAAGAGGGAGATAGGGCCTGTGTCATTAATTTAAAAAATTCGGAGGAGAAGCCGTCAGGGCCAGGGGCTTTGCCAGGTGACAAGGAAGAGATGGCTTCAAGGACCTCTGAGATGTGGATGGGTGCATTGAGTTGCGAGAGTTGGGAAGCAGAGATCGTGGGCAGAGATACTTCCCGAAGGAAGGAGGAAGCCTCGGTCTCGTCTATGGGGTCTTTACCATACAGTGAGGCATAGAATCTTTCCATGACCAAATTTATGTCTTTGGGGGACGAGACCAGGGAGCCTGCGTGATCCCTCAATGACTTAATTGGTATGACTGTGTGCGGACCTTTGCAGAGACGTGCAAGGAGTTTGCCCGACTTGTTTCCAAATTTATGAAACTGTAAATCGTGTACCGACTTATGGAATTGTTCCTGAGCCAGTGCCCATTTATCAAAATCTTGCTTAGCTTCCTTCCACTGTGTTACGTGTAGGGGTATATGTTGCTGCTGGAGACGAGCGTGCGCAGCCTGGAGTGCCGCACTGGCCTTAAGATAGCCAGCCGTCGCTTTCCTTTTGTATGACGAAGCGAAGGCGATGATACGCCCTCTGAGGACAGCCTTGCCCGTCTCCCACAGCAACACCGGGTCGTCAGCGTGTTGGGCATCATCCGAGAGGAAGGCCTGCCATGTATCCTCCAGTACGCTACGTAGTTCAGCATTATTTGCCAAGTATGAGGGGAAGCGCCAAAGTTTATAGGAAGGCTGTGGGGTGGAGATCGAAAGGGTTATCGAGAGGGGGGAGTGATCGGAGATCACCATATCGTGGAATTCAGGGGAGTGCATTATGCGCAGACTCGGGTGATTGCCTAGAAAGTAGTCGATGCGAGAAAAGGAGCTGTGTGGTGAGGAGTAGAAGGAATAAGATCTATCAATGGGGTATGTCAGTCGCCAGAGGTCTTGAAGCTGGAGACTGTCAGCAAAGTTAGCAAGGAGGGAAGGGGCGACATCCGTCGGGTGGTGTGATTTGGGAATGGGAGTCGACCTATCCATGAGGGGGTCCATCACTGCATTTAGGTCACCCCCCAGTAGAAGAGGTAAGTGGACATGAGGGGCCAGGAGGCCTGTCAACTGCTGGAAAAAGGATACGGACGGGGGGGTGGGGGCATAGACATTAGCTAAGATCACTAATCCAGAGTGTAGAGTCAGTTGGAGGATCAGCAGTCGACCCTCGTCATCTGAATGTAACTGTGAAATGTCGATGGTGACCCGCTTGTGGACTAGGATCAGTACACCAGCTTTACCCTTGGGGGATGGAGAACCGTATACCCGACCCACCCATAACTTTTTCATACGATCTATGTCAGACTGGGACAGGTGTGACTCTTGGAGGAGAGCTATATCGGTGTTTAATCTGCGCAAGTGCCGCAGTATGGCCATGCGTTTATTGGGAGAGCGCAAACCCTTCACATTCCACGAGGTTATGCGCAAGTCAAGGTGGGCGCAGCAGGAGGATTAGGAGCTTGCACAAAGGTAGTGAAGTAGGAAGTGAAGCGTGGGTCACTCGGACTGGGAATACAGGGAAAGTGCAGGGAGGCACAGGGACGGCATGAAGGAAGGGGATAACCAGGGGAGACGGGCCGTACCGTTCCCACTCTAGCCAGGCTAGTGGGGGAAGGGACGAGACATACAAAAAAACAAATAAAGCAGTGTAACGTATCATAAGGAATGCGGACTTCGCTTTTTTCCGTATGGAAACATACCTCCGACAGCGTTACCGAGTAGTGGCTGGGCCCGCTCGCTCTGAGGTGAGATGAGACGTGCTGCAGAGAATAATGCAGATCATTCGCCAGGCATGGCATCCCGCTGGGGGTGACGGGGAGGCATCAGTACATCGGTAAGGCTGTGGGTAGGGGGATAACAGGTAAAGCATTATAAACAATTTCTACCGTAACATTGGCAAGTAAGCAGAGGTCATCATATATGCACTCAAGTGAGGCGCATCAGAGGGCTAAAAGGAGAGTCAGAAAGCCAGTCAAACAGTGGATCCAGGAGTATAGATTGGCTTGGTGTAAGCAGTAGGACAGCTCACTGCTACAGAGACAGGCTAACATTGCTTAGCAAGTAGAAACAAAAGGGAAAGTCAGCGGCGTCTGTCTCTGTGTGAGGAGTTGGAGGAGAAGCGACCCCTCTTAGGAGGTACCTTGCGGGGACTGCGAAGATCTCTATGAGGGGGAGAAGCAGACGATGCCGCAGGGGGTAATGTATCCATCGAAAGATGAAGGTGGGTTTGTATGTATTCCGTGGCATCTTCCGGAAGGGAGAAGGCTTTTGTTTCGCCAAACTGATCCGTGAACCTAAGTGTGGCTGGATATGCTAGGGTAAACTTTAGGCCTTTTTGGAACAAGGCATTACAAGCTGGTTGAAATGCTTTGCGACGACGTGCCACTTCTTGTGAATAGTCCGCGAATAATAACAACTTATTGCCATCCAGGACCAATGACTTGGCATTCTTGAAGGAGCGGAGTATGGATAGCCTGTCAGCATAGTTCAAGTAGCGGACAATGACAGGTCGTGGGGTCTTACGATCATTGGAGGGCGCTCCCAAGCGGTGTGCTCGTTCAACAGTGCATGGGGCTGGAAGACCAAGAGCTTGGGGGATACGATTGGAGCAAATGTCAGGAAGGTGACCCGCATTAAATGATTCCGGCAGACCAATGACACGTAAATTGTTCCTACGAGACCTGTTCTCAAGGTCATCGATTTTCTCCAGTAAGTACTGCTGGGTTTGTGCAGTCTTAGTTTCGTTGGCAAAAGTGGATTGGATCTCCTCTTCCAGGTCGGAGACTCTGGATTCCACCTCCGTCAGTCGTTTGGCTTGGTCACCCAGCTCCTTCCTCAGCTGGGTGATCCCCGCAGTCACCGCCCGTTCCACCGCCTCAGTGATGGTGGGGGTGAGTATGGCAGCCACCGCTCGTGCCATGAGCTGGTACTGAGGGTCAGCAGCTAGTTGCGGCGGGAGAGCTGAGTGCTGTGGATCCGCGCCATCCACTACAGGTGCGGCGGCCATATTGCCTGAGGGCTGGGGAGCGGCCTGGAGCTGCGGATCAGGAGGCAGCACGGCCGGATTGCCGGAGGCTCCGTGGACAACGAACCGGTCCATCGATGCAGGGTGATGCAAGGAGACTCACCGGCACTAGATGGGGCGATGAGGGCCGTCAGCGAGCGGTGTAAGCGGGTTTTGTAAGCGGGGTTCGTCGGAGCCGCTGCGCTCACTCCCTCTCCATACGGCGCCGGAACCGGAAGTCCATAGAGCACTTTTAATTGATAGAAGCTATAGCTCATATTCTATGAATGGAGGGAGAGGGAGGCGAGGGGTGGAAAAGGTGGAAGGGTGGAAACAGCAAGCACTCTTGTCAACGGTTTATGAAAGGTCCCTCGGCTCGTATTAAACCGTGTAGCAACAAAAGATCATTGTTGAGGGGTGTTGGGGGGGGGTAGGGGGTGACGGAGGACTCTGGATTTCAACTAAAGCAGCAGCCAGCAGAAAAAGGGATACTCCTCATTGAATGTAAGTACCCTCCTTTATGATGATTTGTAAAAAAAACATTTTTTGACTAAACTTTTAGAACAGGACACTGCCGGATCAAAAGCGAAAACAGCCTAGATCTTAATAAAGGTCTCCTCAAATTGCAAAATGTTCAGGAAGTGTAAACAGTTTATTAGCAGTTTCCCAGTAAGCGTACAGGACATCTGGGCATGTGCATAGAAAAACATAGAAAAACAGGCATGTGCATAGAAAAGGTTTTAGTAATCTTAGGGCCTCTTAAGAATCCTAGACTGGTAGCAACACTGCTACAAGCTACAGACTGCTCCTTCAGTTTTAGGCTGACACACCACATCAAAAAGAGCCTAAATGATCTCTCTCAGCCTGGGAGTCTGTACCGTACCACTAGTTTCCACTGAGTGGTACGGTACGGTTCAGTACGGTACGGTTCGGAACGGTACACATTGCGTTTCCATTGCCAATAGTACCCTTTCATAATAGGCGTGGTGTAGCAGGAAAGCTGTGATAGACGATTCTCTGTCAACCAATCAAAGTTCTGCAGAGTGTAGCTCCACCCTGTTGGTACGGTACTAATGTGCTTGGTACCCCAACGAAAGGGTACCAAAAAGTGGTACGGTACGGTTCGGAATTAGTGTACCATTCATAATGGAAACGGCATAAATAGCGTACCGTACCGAACCGAACCGTACTAGAAAGCTTTGTGGAAACGAGCCATATGTGACTCCTCAGGGACAAATTTTTCCTGCAATAAACAGTGAAAATAGCAGTTTGGCATATGAAATCCTGCACAACTACGGAGAAGTCCTCATCGGGTCCACACTTGGCGGAGCCAATAAAGCTCTGAGAAATGAAGGGACACAAGCAGGAGACATTGTTTCAAGCTGTCAGCATCATGCCCTTGAAGGGGATCAATAAAGACCTCCCTGGAAATGTTAGGGGATTGTGAGCTGGAGGGAACCACTACAGGAAAACTACTTCTTCATGTGTTTGGGGTACAACATGTTGTACTTCAAGCAAGGGCAACCTAGCTCCAATACGAGTATTGACGAAATTACTGCTGGAAACGGGAGGGGTTCATATGGCAGGAGGTGACCAGGTCACTGTAGGTAGCAGCAAGGACAAACTACCGTGTGTGTCTGTTATGATAAGGCGTGGTGGCAGGAAGGTGCTAAATGATGGGAACAAGAGTGCTGAGTGTACACAAGCAACACTCCACACAATGACACATTCCTCAACGTTCGTAGTAATGGTGCCCAATGGATCTTATAAACTAAGTAGCTCCTGTTGCTTGGCCATGGCCTACTCATATAATGAAGCTATGGAAGTAGAAAGTGCTCTGCTGTTTACTGACACAGGGGTTGATTTACTAAAACTGGAGAGTGCAAAATCTGGTGACGTCATTTCCGGACCATATCGTATGTCCTCCGATCTCATCTTATATGAGCAGCTATACAGGCAGGTATACATGTTGGTTTTTATTATATTAAATGTAAGTAGTTTTAACTGCGATTGGCAAGTTGTGTATAAATAAAGAAGCATCTTACAGTATATATGCCCGTTTTTCTTCTCCTCTGTACAGAGTACTTGTTGGAGATGGGGCCAGCTGAGGTTGTTGTATACATTATAGAGGAGCCAAACTGATGAACTAAAACAAAGGATCATCAAACCATTAATGTGGTCCTGTTAAGCCTGATTGACCTGTATTAGATTAAAGGTCCACTTACAAGGTGAGTAAGCATTTTAGCCGGTGGACGATCACTTGTTTAGCGGAGGAGCACTTAACGAGGGTGAAGAGTCTTCAACACTTGCACGTATTTTCTTGATTTTTGGACTTGGATCTGGAACTATTGAGTTCGGTGGAGCACTTAATTTATGAGGGTGAAGAGCATTCTATGTTTGTTGAACTTTTTTTGAATGAATTTTTGTTATATATTGGACTTATCCTTTAGGTTGGTTTTAAGTCACATATATTGTATTGGTTCACGTGGGATTGCACATTAATTTTCATGGCTGTGATTTGATGTTGATATTCTAATGGTATGCAATAATTTAGTTTTGTTTTTCTAGGTTTTTCTTTACCAGCGCAAGCACATATATATTCTTGATCTTGGAAAAAGAGACATCCATCCACCTAGGACACTAGCAAAAAACGGTATGCTGGGAGTGGGAAGGGTATTATCAGGCTGGTCACTGTTTGCCAGTGTCCAGATCCTCCTGTAGGTGGCAGCATAACACAATTGCCTCTGAATCCTATGTCCCTCAACAAAAGAGAAAGTAAAAAATTTGGGTCGGACATACACTTTAAAGAACCCAAAGCAGATATCTTGATTTTAGGTGAATGCTAGGTAACCAAAAACCCCTCCCACACACCTTTTACTACTCTGCCCTATGGATCTTTACTGCAGCTGCTACAGAGGCCAATGGTTAATTTAATCTGATAGATTCTAGTTACAGCTGAGATCTGTTCTCTTACACTTTAAAAGGGGTGAATTTTATTTCAATTGTTTATATATAAAGTTTATACATTTTCAAAAACTGATGATGTATATCTGTTTACTATAGACAATATTTGACAAATAAACACATGATAAAGGATTTCCTAAGCATGGTGAATTTCGTAAGAGACAATACATCAATAGTTCTCCTCTCTGGAGGGAGAGGGAGGAGAGAGAGAGAGCGAAGAAAAACAGAGAGAGAAAGAGAGAGAAACCTCATTGATATGGGCATACTGATCCATACACCTCTGCGAAGGTCCATCTTTACCCATCCAGGATGCACAAGGGTTCCATGCACCCGAATGCAAACAGCCTGCTTAAATCAATGATGGCCGGCAGATGCATTGATCTCCAAGCACATCACCGACTGTACATCTTTACGTAACCCATGCACAGATCAGAAAGCAGTCTGTCTGAATTCTGATCCCTGCATCTGTCCCTGTGGATGTACATTGGGGCATGCACTTAAAGATCCCTGCAACTTATGTCTGTCATGGATTTAAATAGGCTGCGTGAATGCGGCTGCAAGGAACACATATGCATCCCACACAGTTGAAGATGGCTTTTGCTCGGCTAGATGAATCAGTATAATCATAGTATTGAGGCCTGAGAGAAAGAGAGTGTGAGGGCCATGTGTTATTGCTCAGACTTGCACAAATACAGCTACTGAGCTTTGTAAAACCGTTTTATTTTTATATAACAAAAAACTGCAAAACCTGATAAAAAGCCTAAAGCTCCACATGTGGAAAAAACAAAAAAAAATCCTAAGAAAGATTTTATTTTTAACTGACAAATACAGAATATATTTGTTTTTTTGGTCCTGATCATAGAAAAAAAATACCTACAAAACCACTATGCATTTCCTTTAAAGCAAAAAAAGCTACATGATATTTAATATCTCTAACCTATTACTGCCACTACCATATGTAGTACGGCGGTGGTGGGAGGGTGAATACACACACTCCCAGCAGCTGCTGCCCCCAGCAGTGTGTACACGTCTGATAAGCCAATCTGCTTCCATGCACCCCATATTGTATCAGTTCCGCCCCCGGCATGCATGCCACCACCATGTCTTCTGGGCTCCGGGCGCCCATTAGTGGCCCTGGGACCAGCATGGGTAGTGCTGCCAGGTAGAGGGGAGGAAAATCAGCCAACATCTGTTTGCTGATTTTCCCCTTTTCAGCTAATGACCCAGAGGAGACGTGTCTCTACGTCACTTCCCCTAAATAGTATGGCCAGGGAAGAAGTCAATGGAGTGCTATCTGCATTCCATTAGCTTCACTGGAGGACAGGTGAGACATTAGGGTTTTTTGGACCACTGATGTCTCATAAAAGAGAACCGGTCGCCAAAAGATGCATCACGTAGGACCCAGAGGAAAATGTGATATGTCTGGACAACCTGTTACCCTTGGTGGCCAATTCCTTTGTCTGAATGAAAGCCTGGTTGTTGTAAAAGGATAGAATCTCAAGCTGTGCTGTTCCTACTTACAGAAACTAGGACATTCTGATCCTGGAAGATCACATCCATATTTATTAACATTAGAGAACTAAAACCCTAAAATGACTACTGAAGCAGAAGTACAGTCAAACACATACTGTTCTAATCCAATATTAATGACAGACTTCTTTGTCCTGTTACTAGCAATAAAAATACATGAATAAAACATTTATCTTTGAGAGTATTGTCTAGGACCGGGAACTGCATCCTGGGAGGAGGTTATGTGCTTCCTCATACTTGGAGGTACTGGGTATGTGTGATGGCAGCTGAAAAGAACAGATCAGAGGGGCAGTAATGCAGGGGGCAAACTGAGACTTAGGGGTCCAGAGAGGGCTATCAAGTCTGGGGGCTCTCATTTACCAACCTGTCAAATGTTTCAACACAACACGGCTACAGTCCTAATCCAATCCTTTATGATGCCACAGTTGGGATAAGCAAATATTGTCTAAATACAATGTACAAGAGGCATATGTATTCTTTCTTAGTGTGCTTTATGTTTTTCGTGTTGAGCTTTAACAGAAAGGATTTGTAATTGGCATTGTATTTATAACATAATCATGCAAATGTATTCAGATAAATGATTTTATTGGATTTCTACATAGTTTTGCTCTGTGAGAAAAAACATTCAAGATGTATGTGGCAATAAAACACATGACTTGAAAACCACTCACAGTAATTGGTCAAGCATTTGTCACCAAGTATGACGAGGGTGATGACCAATGGTACATAGCTGCAAACTTTAAATTACACAGTCCTCAAGATGTTGACATTGTTCGTCTAGTATTTAGAACACAATTGTACAATCTGATTTCTAAACTTTTGTGCTCAGTGAACAAACATTCAAAGTGTATATAATAGCAAAAGAAAAACAGGTGACTAGAAAACTACACACACATAGAAAATGGTCGAGCAAGTGTCGCTAAGTAGAATAAGGATGATCAGTAATTATGCAAGTGTTGATAAATGAGGATGATGACCAATGGTGTAGAGCATGGGTGTCCAACCTTTTGGCTTCTCCGGGCCACATTGAGTGTAGAGAAACTTTCTCAGGCCGCATATAAAATATATACTATAGTTAGGGTATATAAGTAATAAAATGGCGCCGCGCCCCCCACACTAATATAACAAAATTAGAGGATGATCAAATGAAATGGAATCAGTATACAGAGGTTTTCTTCTTCTGAGAGATATTAAAGGAACACTCTAACCACCATGACCACTTCAGTGATTTGAAGTGGTCATGGTGGTAGGAGTCAGAAACACTGCACATGCTCGCCCCCTCCCCTCCGAGGCAGCCTCTGCCTACTGTTAGTTGGAAGCTGCTGTGGCCGTGCCCCCGACCCGACTTCCTTCCCAGCAAAAAAAAAAAAATTGTCAGGGGTCAGTGGGCCGCATTGCCTGCGGTTCCGGGCCACATGCGGCCCCGGGCCGCAGGTTGGACATGCCTGGTATAGAGCTTAACTCATTGTATTACCCAGTCCTTAGGATGATATTCATTTTTAGAACTTACAATAGTTAGTGAGCTATTGTGCTCTTTTACAGTACCCACAACATTTTAAGCTAAAATTTCAACCTTTACCCTCTTTGAAACATCCTTAGGATGAAGTTATTACCGGCTTTTTTACTGTTCATGTTGCTGGAAATGCTGGACATTTTGCAGGACTATCCAATGCTTCTAATGGTAGAAATGAAATTGTGATGATTGCCTGAATTTTGAATTCAGCTTTAAAGAAACATTTTTTGGGGGAAAATCCTGTCAAATTGAAGACCTAAATCTGTTTTTTTTTCAGTTGTTAAATTTGAAAATACTTTCATAAGACACTTGAGTCCATGGAAGAGCAAGAATTTCATGATATACAGCAAAACAAGATTTATTTATGCAGCAGACTGCAAATTATGGTGACTCAAAATCTTACAGCAACAAGTAGGACATCTTTCCACATGCTAGAAATTTCCCATCCTCAAGTTTTTAATTCTTAGCTTCACCATCAATGAGATTTCGAGGAGGGCTTGGTTCCTTTATTTTTTTTATTTTCTGGTGGCATTATACTTCGTTTTATTTTTTGAGAATTTTTCTTCCAGTCTGGTTGTCGACTGATTACGATGTGGCGATTTTGGCTCTGAGGAAGAGGGTCCTCCCTCGAAACGCGTAAGCCACATCAGGTTTTGAGGACGCCATCACGCTATCCAGCAGTAGTGAAGTGTCCTGGAAGCGAGCGGTGCCCATTTCCGATATGCTTGTTCATATGCTACGTTGGTGAGTATATTGTACGCTACCCTTCTTTGATTTTAATAAACTTTTAAGTGGTAATGCACAAGGTCGGTGCGCCCTTCTCTTGTTGTTTTCTTGTCGACTGATTACGACCTGCATAGAAAACCTGTTACTGAAAAAGAGTCAAGTATCTTAGAATGGGTTTATCCTCTGACATTTCTCCAGGCATTTTTCTCTGCTGGAGAGCTTCTTCTAAAGGTAAGTTCCTTTCAGTTGCAGTATTAACAAAATGCCCCAGAAGTGCACTTTGAGATAAAGGATTCCTTTATTGTAGTTAGGTTTAAAAGTGTATCCCTGAGCATAATTTGGCGTTTGACATCTTATCACCAGGTCACTGAAAAAACTTGACATTGCAGATTGTTCAGTGTTGGAAATGGTAGATTGTTTTTGCAGGTGTACTTGTTACTGACCAGCAGCTGATCCTACTTCAACTTCAATGCTTTTTTTTGCAATCTTTTACTTTTGGTGTACCTCTTCATACTTCTGACTTGTGGATGATTTTCTTTTAGAAGGTGTGAGCACAACCTATTAACAATACATACAATATATTAACCCAAAATGCCTCTGCAACATGTATTTGTACAATGGTAGTAAATATATTTTGGGAAATGTTGGTACTTACCTCAGACTAGGCCCTAAGTTGGTTAGATGGAGAAGGACTTTTTTCTGTATTGTGTTCAGCTTGCCACCTGTTGACAGCACTGGTAATGGCAATTAACCTTTTAGAAAAAAAAAAAAAAAACATGAACATAACTAAATGTAGAGGTTTAAGCAAATTTTGGCTTTCATTTAAGAAAAAATGCTATTTTTACCTGTAATAAGAAGGTCCACATTATCCACTTCTGCAATGGAGGATATCTCTATGTTATACCTTGATTGGCAAATGCTGACCTAGTGATGGCATCAGGAATGGGATACCACTGCTGGAGGAAATCCCCCTGTTGCATCTTGCTTGGTATATGTTGCTTGCTTGGCAGTGTTGCTTTAAAACATTGCCATGTTACATTACTTGTTCAGTGCTGGTTTGGGGCTGTCTCAAGGAATAGGCCAGTGCTGCTAGGCGCTAGAGGATAGCATTGTGTTGAGGTTGTATACCTAGGGAGACCAAAAATACATAAAAACACTCAATATAGTATTTACATACATTAAAAAAAAATGAAATAAAGTTAAATAATTGAAATTTTGTCAAATTAACATGTAAATTTGCAAATGTTAGTTTATATCTTTTGCAGCCAGCAGGCTCCCGTTGGGCCTGTGCTTGTAAATAACATTCAGTCACCAGGGGGAGCTCTCAATTCCTTCCCACGTTCTTGAGATGACTGCACTGCCTGGCTATGTGGCTATAAAAGGCCATTCTATAAAAGGCCCATGCAGTACAAGTTAATGAAGTTAAAATAGAAGACTCCATAGACTTCAAAATAGAGATGACTTTAGGCTTTCCTGGTTCAGTTTCTAAGAATGTTGGCACCCCAATTCGCAAATCCTAGCATAACCAGTACAAAAGCAAGTGACTGACCACCAGAGCCCCAACTGAGGTTTTACTATTCTTACTGTGTCCCAGGAAAAAGTAAATTTCTAGTCGGTAAATTATTCTGATAAGTTTAGGCTTTCTGGTGTCAAAATAGAGATGACTTTAGGCTTTCCTGGTTCAGTTGCTAAAAATGTTGGCACCCCAATTCCCGTATCCTAGCATTACCAGTACAAAAGCAAGTGACTGACCACCAGAGCCCCACCTGAGGTTTTACTATTCTTACTGTCCCCCAGGAAAAAGTGTTTCATTTCAAGTCGGTAAATGAATCTGATTAGTTTAGGCTGTTTTTTTTTTTTTTTTGCTAGATGGCAGCCTGGGGCACCCAAACAAATCCCAGCAAACCAAACAGCAGACCCCCCCAAAAAATTATACTGCTGCTCCCTGTGCCTTAACAGGATACTGATCATTAATTTTAGTTACTCAATTATTCAGCTTAGTTTAAGCTCTTCTTTGTTCACTTACTGAAGAAGATAGCCAACTGGATGCCACGTGTATCTTCTGTGTCGCTTCCTTCCTGGAACACCAAGGCTAGACAGCCAGACAGCTCAGCAGTGTGTTCATCTGCATCTCCCAGAGTGCATCTGGGTGACTGCATTTCTTTCAGGCTGCAGAAAGTGCTGATGGGAGGTGGTCAGGTGGTCCAACATTAGTCCTTTCTTCTGACATCACCATCGTCGCTACCTAGTAATACAGAATGCAGGCGCAGGGCAACATGAAGGATGGGTTGCAGTGGCCGCCATTATTCAAGTTAGTAACTTTCTGAAGATGCCGTGCACTGTTAGACTAGATAGGTATTAAAAGGCTAGGGGCCCTTGTGGAATGATAAGTGCAGAGCAGCGAGAATGCTGTTGACAGGAAGTGATGGGTACAATTTCATCTAAAAAAAAAAAAGGGGTAAGGAAGGGAGACAATGCGACCACTCTGGTGTAGCAAGTTCCAACAAGGTTTAATTACAAAGAAAAGTTAAACATGAATACTCACAAACGTATGAAAAACACACACACATGTATAAATATATATATTTATACATATATATATATATATATATATATATATATGGGAGTCTACAGGAGAGTATGAGCCTGTGGTGGAGGCACAGTCCTAAAAGGGTGTAGCTGGATAGATGGATGATGGCCTGCTACAGGCACAAGGTAAGGATCTCTGTACCTCTGGCTGTTAATAGGGAGATGGTTCTGACGGCCAGCTGAGGAAGAGGAAGGTGCCTTGAAATGCATCCTGTGACCCTGGACTCCAGGTGGACATTATCATCTATCGGCTATTGACACCAGGATCGAGGAAGCCATGGCACTACACATGGTTACTGGGCTATCAGAACCCTACCCCTCTCTTTGTTTTACATATGGAGTCCCGCCTCAATTTTGACAGCAGTACCGCTAGGTCATCATTTCCTTTTGTCTAGCTATATATCACAAAGCCCCCTAGTTTTGGTCTGTATTATTTTGGTCTGTACCATTGCCTTTGCTCATTTTATGGATTCTTTTTTAACTGTATCATTCACATTTCCCATGAGTGGTTGAGCGCTGATAGCCTAGCGCCATTCCTGGCATTGGGGAATATTAGATCTGGGTGTGCACAGGAATTAGTTGATTGTTACATAATGTAAATTAATCTGGATGTTTAATAATCTAGCCCTAAAAAAATGAATTACTTCTGCAATAATACTTCACATTTGCTAGGTTTTTTAGTTGTGCAGCCAGCTCTATCAAATTCTTCTTTACCATTTCTTCCCAATATAATTAATAGCTTAGAATTTGTAAAACCCTATCTTAGGACTTTGCAGGACTTCCTTCACAAAAGTCAGGTTAATGTGATTTATGTATTGCAGACAACATTATTGAGTGAAGTTTGCAGGTTCTACTTGCAGCTCTAAACGAAAATCAATAAACGGAGGTTTATCAGGTTGATGACACAAATCTCAATACCATCCTATACAGGACGCTTACAAAGCTCTTTGAGTTCAAGTCCTGTCACTATATTAGTGCGGCTATTAGCATCATCTATGCAGCATTAAGGTGACCTCTGTTTAGGATCCATATCCCCTGATATCTTCACTTTCAACAAAAAACAAATGATCCCTTGATCTCTGATTTCAGACTTAATTTAGAAAATTAACATTAATCCAAAAATAAAAAGAAGACAGGGTTGTCATTGGTTCCCCTTTCAGAGTTGTCCCATCTCCTGCTAGGTCAAAATTAAAAATGAATAGTCTTATCATGCAAATAGATAGATATACTTGCAAAACAACTAATTTGATCATTTTCTTCCTCTGCTTGGATCTGCCGTTGTCATGGTGCTGCACATTTGACCAGCTATGGTGCCAGCCATGACACATGACCACTAATTGCCCAGTTTTCGCTCTGCTCTGAGCAGAAAGCAGTGGCTGTCCGCCACTGCTCTCTACTCTGCCACTCCAGCACTCACAGGAGCACCAGGGAGGAGAGGGGACAGGAGCGACTGAGACAGCTGACTGTAAGGCACCTGGGTGTGTCCCGCCATTATTGTCAGGATACATCCAGAGACTGGAGCAGCTTAGTAACGCCAGTAGTAACAGCAGGTTATAGCCTGCTCCTGGTTGATTCTGGATCAAATGAGTGCAAAAGTAAGTGCACTTCTGTAACCCACAAGAGAAATATGGCCAAAAGTGCTTTGGCCATACATCTCTTTTAAGAGAGAGTCCCTCAAAGTCCATATGACGAGCAGATGAAAAGCACATAAAATAGAGTAGAAGCTCACCTAAGATAATACGGTTTACACGTATTCTAGTAAGTGCAATCTCAATCTTTTTAATAAAAAGCTAGAGTAGAGAAGAATAAATTCAGCCTCAGTGGTGCCCCAGGGAACAAAGTCCTCTGCTGGAGCTCAGTAGTCTAATACTTGCTCTAAACCATGGTACAGCTACTTGCTGTTCCACACACCATGGCTGCTTTCAAACGCTGCCAAACTCAGCCCCAATGTGTTTCGCCATTGGACGACTTTCTCAAGAGGATGCATCCCCATGCCCTTGAAAAAATCGTCTGATGGCATTCATGATAGGCTGAAGGAGGGTAGCCTATTTAAAGGTACTCTCCGCTGTATAGTACGGGTACTGTACTCCCTACAGACTAACATGGAGCAATGGTAAACAATGATAGAAAACTGGAAAACTTTCTAATCCACGCAATCAAAATGCCAACACTGAGCAATGCCTGTTGTGATCACAGCACTCCATGCATGGTTAAAGCGGAGTTCCACCCTGGGAACGTTTTTTTTTATAAAAATACCCCCGGGACAGTCAGGGCTAGTGCATTCCACAATGGCTAGCCTCTGATCTGTTCCGGGTTGCACTTACCTTTTAGAAGAAATACTTACCTTGAAAATGTATTGTCCAGCGCTGCCATCTCAGGTGTGGGCAGCTTGAAGCCAGCGCGATCCTCTTCTGTGTCCTCTTCCGTCTTCTTCGGTCCCACGATGCACTGCACCGGCCCCGCCGTCACTTCCGGTGCCGCAGCGTCATCCCTGCACAGCTTCTGGGCATGCCCAGAAGCTGTTTAACAAAGTATGACGGCGCCTGCACCGGAACTGACGTCGGGGCCGGTGCAGGTGCATTGATTCCTGGGAGCGATGACGTTCAGCTCCCAGGAATCACTGCAAGCCAGGAAGTGACGAATCGCCGTGGCCGCCGAGGGGAGGAAGAGGAAGTAAGGTGAGTATATTTTCTTCTAAACAAGGTAAGTAAAAAAAAAAAATTGCGATTATCCATTTGTTTTTCAGGTGACCCGGAGCAAGAAGATGGAGGCAAGTATAATTTAGGGTGGAACTCCGCTTTAAAGGTACTCTCTGCTGTATATTATGGGTACTGTACTCCCTACAGACTGTAAAATGGAGCAATGGTAAACAATGATAGAAAACTGGCAAACTTTCTAATCCACCCAATCAAAATGCCAACACTAAGCAATGCCTGTTGTGGTCACAGCACTCAGTGCATGGTTAAAGCTAGTATCAAGTTTGTGATGCAGCTTTTCTATCCTCCAATAATTTGCGCCTGTACCCTTAGCCTTTAATGCAGCACCAAAGACATCTGGATTTATCGAACACAATACTCTCAGAATGGTAAAAACAGCTGTACAACGTGATGCTGTCACTCGATTTCTCTGTAGAAAAGCGCGCTATCATTTATGAAAATATTTTGCTTAGGCTAACAAATCTGTCATACTATAATCAGTGCACAAGTCTTTGTACTCTTCAACTCTTTCCAAAATAGATTTCTAAAGACTGCCTGTATTCCCATATTATCCACATATGGAAAACAGTTATTGTATTGTGGTGGGGTTCACCTAACTAATGCATGGAGAAGAACATAAGGCTCGGTTCACATATACGCGATGCGGGAAGGCTGCGAATTCGCAGCCTTTTCCCGCATCGCACACGCACCCCCGGCAGTTCACACTGCCATATGCGATACGCTGGGGGTGTCAATGAAATGTTAACGACACCCCCAGTTTGATCGCATATCGCAGTGCGATCGTGCAGTTCGCACAGGATCGGATCGCACAAGTGTGAACCGCTGTGCGATCCGATCCTGATGCGGCTAGAAAAAAGGGTCCTGTGCGTGTTTGGAGCGGCTGCGGTGCGAATTTAGCCATACAAACCGTATGGCTAAACTCGCACCGCACAGCCGATCGCATGTAATGTCGGAGCAGTGCGCTCCGATATTACATGCGAACCCCGCACACGCACAAGTGTGAACCGGGGCTAACCCTTTAGAATTTATGTGCTGTATAATAGTAAAGAAATATGCTAGCAGCATTCAGAATCTGCTGTGCTAGCATATTCCTACACAGGAATAATGTGAAAATCATAATGGTGAAATTCTGCTCCCTATTTAATCAAAGGTATGCTCAGTAACATTAAGCAATGATCACATATCATATGGAGAAGACCGATAAAGAAAACCTTCTTCTTGGCAATCTAAAGCTTAAATTGCTGTAATCTACTGTATACAGTACATTTTTAAAGCAGAACACCACATGACTAGCAACTAAACTGAACATAAAAACATTTTAGGACAAAGCAAAAAAAAAAAGAAATTTACCCCTCAGCATGGCTGTTTCCCCATAAGTTTAAAGGGTCACTCAACCCACAACAGTAAAATCAGTCTGTATATGCAGTAAAGCATGCTTGCTATACTCACTGTGGAACCTAAGGGGTTAATCATTCGCATTGTGTAAAAAGGCTGTTTGTTCCGGTCCTGCGATCCTCCCCTTCTTTTACTGTCCCCAAGCCACCCCAAGCTAATACTACAGAGCCTTGGGGGCACTCTGCACTTGCTCAGTTTGGTGTGTACTGCTAGAGAGTTTTTTTTTGTTATTTTTTGGGAGGGTACATGTGATCTGCACAGGGCCAATCAGCACTGTCCAAAGTCTGGGGCCTCAGGACAGTCAGAGGAGAATGAAAACCCCTCCTACAATCTTTAACCAATACTCAGCCAGACACTGATAAAAGTCACAAGACCGCTATATACTGCTGATGAGAAATTATGTTTTCATGGGAGGGTGCATGTGATCAGCACAGGACCAATCAGCACTGTCCAAAGTCTGGGGCCATGCTGCCACAGGACAGTCAGAAGAGAATGAAAACCCCTTCTACAATCTTTAACCAATGCTTAGCCAGACAATGATAAAAGTCACAAGACAGCTATATACTGCTGATGAGAAATTATGTTTTCTTGGGAGGGTGCATGTGATCAGCACAGGGCCAATCAGCACTGTCCAAACAGAGGGTCAGGAGTCCTGCATCCTGATAGGACAGTCAGTGCAGAATGAAAACTCCTCCAACAAGCTTTAACCAATGCTCAGCCAGACACTGATAAAAGTCACAAGACCGCTATATACTGCTGAGAAATGATGTTTTCATGGGAGGGTGCATGTGATCAGCACAGGGCCAATCAGCACTGTCCAAAGTCTGGGGCCATGCTGCCACAGGACAGTCAGAAGAGAATGAAAACCCCTTCTACAATCTTTAACCAATGCTTAGCCAGACAATGATAAAAGTCACAAGACAGCTATATACTGCTGATGAGAAATTATGTTTTCTTGGGAGGGTGCATGTGATCAGCACAGGGCCAATCAGCACTGTCCAAACAGAGGGTCAGGAGTCCTGCATCCTGATAGGACAGTCAGTGCAGAATGAAAACTCCTCCAACAAGCTTTAACCAATGCTCAGCCAGACACTGATAAAAGTCACAAGACCGCTATATACTGCTGAGAAATGATGTTTTCATGGGAGGGTGCATGTGATCAGCACAGGGCCAATCAGCACTATCCAAAGTCTGCCTTAAGGACAGTCAGAGGAGAATGAAAACTCCTCCTACAATCTTTAACCAATGCTCAGCCAGACACTGATAAAAGTCACAAGACCGCTATATACTGCTGATGAGAAATTATGTTTTCATGGGAGGGTGCATGTGATCAGCACAGGGCCAATCAGCACTGTCCAAACAGAGGGTCAGGGGTCCTGCATCCTGATAGGACAGTCAGTGCAGAATGAAAACTCCTCCAACAAGCTTTAACCACGCTCTGATAGAGGTCACAAGACTGCTATACACTGCTGATGAGAAAAGGTATTTAGCAGATTATATTTACTAAAATAATTGCATTTCCATGTTCTGTACTGTGGAAGGCCAGATATGGTGAATGCAGGATCCTGGGTTTAGTAACACTTTAGGTCCCCTTGGATGTAAAGTGTTTCATTTGTACATTTTTCGTCGATTATATAATTTGTCTATTAACAGTTCTCCCAGATCCACAGGCTACCAGAAAGTCTTTTCCCCACACCCTGCAATATCCATTCCTACAAAAAGGGTGTATGCTCTTGGGACGAGCCATAATACTAGCCTGATGCATATGGCAGCAACTTACTATATATATATATATATATATATATATATATAAATAAAATCTGGATGAAAAGTAAATTGGGCAAACATTTTGAATTGCAGGGTTTCTAATCTAACATTGGTAGCGTGTGGATTTTTACTTCCTGCCTATGCCTTTTGTTTAATAATTAGGTAAAAGTAATAATAAAGTAATTGAGAAGTCAGTATTTGTTAGCACAGGCAGAGATTCAAGCAATGATTAGTTGCTAAAAATGACGGTATATAACTGCTCTTAGCATCATAAATGTGTTTGGAGGTTAAATGTACTCACCTTTTTTCTTACTAAATCTGAAAGACTTAGCTATACCTACTTGTCTCCTGGCAGTGTGTTGGCACAACACTTTTTTGGTACCAACATGCTTGAAATACAAAGTAAACAATGCAGTATGAATCACAGCTAGGCATTAGTGGTGACATCATGAGAAGATTAAAGAGATGGGTAATTATAGCAGTATGAGACAAGTGTCTGCAGCCAGAGAAAAGCAATTTGCCGTGCCATTATTTAGGAACATGCAGTATGCATACCCATAAGGGAATAAACTTCATGAGATTTTAAGTAACTATATGTAATTAAATGTGTCTTATTAGTATAAACCCATGTTTACCGTCTATGTACTAGTGTGTGAGTTCATCCTTAAAAAGGGAGTATGGTACCGGTACTAGGGGAAGTAATGTCTACTCTCCTCCCCTTCTTCTTGCTGACTCGGAAGTGACGTGTAAAGCGCCACTTCCAGGCCCTCCTTTCCATTTCCCCAGCCATGTATCAGCTTCACTGGAGACCAGGGGAGACATCAGGAGTCTTCTAGACCCCTGATGTCTCATTAAAGAGAACCCGCCACAAAAAAAAAATCATCACATAGGAGACATTTTGTCCCCCAAAAGTTAAAGTCGAGCACCACCTAGAAGGGGAAGCTTTAACCACTTAAGCCCCGGAGGATTTGGCTGCTAAAAGACCAGGGGGTTTTTTGCGATTTTTTACTGCGTGACTTTAACGGACAATTGCGCGGTCGTGCGACGCTGTACCTAAACGAATTTGACGTCCTTTTTTTCCCACAAACAGAGCTTTCTTTTGGTGGTATTTGATCACATGTGCGAAATTTTGATCATGCGCTATAAACAAAAAAAGAGCGTAAATTTTGCAAAAATAACAATATTTTTCACATTTTTTTATATGTAAAAATGTAAAAATCAAAATGTTTTAACATTTTCGGCCAATTTGTTTTATGCTACATATGTTTGGTAAAAAAAAAAAAAAATCGCAAAAAGCGTATTTTGATTGGTTTGCCAAAAGTTATCGCGTTTGCTAACAAAAGGGAAAGATTTTTGTCATTTTTAGTGTTTTTTTTTTAACGCGTAATGGCGGCGATCTGCGATTTTTTTTCGGTACTGCGACATTGCAGCAGACAGATCGGACCCTTGACTGACATTTTTGACACTTTTGGGGTTACCAGTGACATTACTGCAGTAATCAGTGCTATACATATGCACTGTTACTGCAAAAATGACAATGGTAGTGAAGGGGTTAACTGTATTGGAGAGGGAGGGGTTAAGTGTGTCCTAGGGGCGTGATTCTAACTGTATAGGGACATTGCTATTGGTGTAAAAACAAAGATCAACGGTCCTACATAGTAGAACCATCTGATCTTCATTTTTACACCAGGGAGAATGACGGGCGGCTTGTTTACATAAGCCGCTCCGCCTTTCTCCCTTCACCGGAGCGATCGTAGTGTGACCGGCGGACATCGAGTCCGCCGGTCACACGCACTGACTTGTCAGTGAACGAGCCGCGGCGGGCGCACGCCCGCCCGCAATTGGCTCTCAAGTCAGTGACAGGCGAGTGACGTACCCATACGTCACTCTGCCTGGCCGGGGCTGACCGCTGCAGTATATAGTCGTGCGGCGGTCGGCAACCAGTTAAGGGCCTCCTCCCCGCACCTGTTTGTGAAATAGAGCTTTTGGAGCGGTTATCTGATTTTGACAAGTACCCACTCCCACTTGCACTCTGACCTCCTAGGTCAGTGATGGCGAACCTTGGCACCCCAAATGTTTTGGAACTACATTTCCCATGATGCTCAGCTACACCGCAGAGTGCATGAGCATCATGGGAAATGCAGTTCCAAAACATTTGGGGTGCCAAGGTTTGCCATCACTGGCCTAGGCCATGTGGCCCTTAGGCTGGATGTGGCCCTTTGCATGCCTTTATCTGGCCCTTGGAGCACTATCCCATCCACTGACACCAACAATAGGGCATCATTCCTCCCACTGACACCAACGATGTGGCAGAATTCCTTCTATTGACACCAACAATGGGGCACAATTCCTTCCACTGATACCAATGATAGCACACTATTCCTCCCACTGACACCAACAGTGAGGCACTATTCCTCCCACTGACACCAATGAAAGGGTGCAATTCCTTCCACAGACCCAAACTAAGGGGCACAATTCCTTTTATTGGCACCAACGATGGGGCACTAGTTTTTCCACTGACACCAAATATAGGGCATTGTTTACGCAAACTGGACATCAAGGCATTTTCTACTCTTATATACAGTATATACAATATCTTACAAAAGTGAGTACACCCCTCACATTTTTGTAAATATTTTATTATATCTTTTTAAGTGACAACACTATAAGAAATTACACTTTGCTACAATGCCACACAAAATATTGACACAAATATTGACACTTTGGGCCCAATTTAGACATTCCAACATTTAGTGATGTACTCACTTTTGTTGCCAGCTGTTTAGATATTAATAGCTGTGTGTTGAGTTATTTTGAGGGGACAGCAAATTGACACGGTTATACAAGCTGTACAATTACTATTTTACATTGTAGAAAAGGGTAATTTCTTCCCTGTTGTCACATAAAAAGATTAAATAAAATATCTACAAAAATGTGAGGGGTGTACTCACTTTTGTGAGATACTGTATATATATATATATATATATATATATATATATATATATATATATAGTTTGGGGGTTTGGAGTTATTTTCTAGCAAAAAAATGATGATTTTTACATGCAGGAGAGAAATGTCAGAATTGGCCTAGGCGGGAAGCAGTTAAGGCTAAGTTCATATTTGTGCGCTGTGGGAACCAGTTACTATTTGTTTTGGTGCGCTTGCCTGCATAGGTGTAAACAGAGCCTTAATCCCTTCATGACAAAAGTAAAACAAATCCTAATGCAACTTTTGCATGTCTTAGAAAAACTGCACATCTCATCGCAATTAAGAAGGCCCCTTTCACACAGGGTTGTTGATCAGCAGGGCATCTGTTGGGCAAATGACAGGTCAGTGTCTGCTCAGTTTATCCAGAGCAGACAAATACAGAGCCCGCTCTGCTCTAGGGGTTTGTATCTGTAGTAGGGCCCAAACACAGCTTGGTCTCTGTACTGGGAGTACACTGCAGCTCCGCCGCAGCACAAACACACATATGCATATACAGTATGTGGCCCCGCGAAAAAAGGCCCACTTCAGTGAGGCCGCACATGCTGTATTGGTACAGTCAGCAGGAAGAGGTTAAGGATGATTTCAGGTCTACAACAATTTGCATTTTTTTTAGTATCTTTTGGAGTTCAGCATTAAGGACCCCTTCACACTTCATACTGCATTCAAAAACTGGCACATGGCTTCATGGCACATTAATCCCCTTTCCCCTCTTCCATGCTGCCATCAAAAATCCAGCACATGCCCCTCGGGGCCCTGCCAGGTATTTGGAACCAGACAGAGCACTGTGGCTCACCTGCGCAAGCGGTGGGGATTTGTCGCAAGCGGTGAGGATTCCAGCGCAAGCGGTGGGGAGTGAGTGTAAAGCTGGTAATAGACGGTTCAAATCTTGCAACTGGCCGAGATTCGAACTGTTAATAGGCAGGCTGAATGTATCAAGTTGATCAATCGATCAACTTCAGCCTAACGGATTATACTTGTGATTATCACTGCTAGTGGATGCTATAGCCACTAGCAATAATTACTATCTTGTCCCAGCAGGGATGTCAATGTCTCAGCAGGAGGGATTCCCTTGTCAGAACTCTCTGTGTTGATGGGGGAATTGTGTGAATTTCTTTCTTGCAACCCATGGTTGTAGGAAAGAAATTTGCACCGGGTAGAAGATTTTTTATCCTAATGCATTCTCTGCATTAAGGTAAAAAAGCCTTCTCAGAAAAACCGTGAATACCTATATATTAACTATATCTTATTCCAATGGTATGTGTACCAGTGTGAAGGTTTTGCAAATGAATACAACATGTGAACAAAATAATACAGTGTGTATGTGCTAATTATTGGTGACTAAAATTGTATAAATAGTATAGAACAAATATATAATCAAGTAGGTGAAAAAAAACTTCAATAAAAATGTCTGTGAATAATCAAAAGGATTAAATATATATATAAAGTCCCCACAAAAATTATAAGAGTGACTTCAGTGCTCAAGGTATGGTGAATGTTCTTGATGATAAAATATGTGAATCTTCAATTCAAAAAGTGCACATGCTTGCTGTGATATCAATTTCTTTGTAAAAAAATATATTGGCTGGGTCACTTACCAGATGAAGTGGGTTCTATATACCATATGGTATTAGAACCATTCACGCTTGAAAAAAGCCCCCTGGGCTTAATAGGTATCCCCTTTATATGGCTCCACAATTGCAGATATTTCCGCTGGATTCCGGGGTATCGGTGGTGGTATATGGGAGAAAAAAAAAAAGGCTCCAAATAGTGTAATATAGTTCAGATGAACTCTTTATTGCCCATAAATCGGGTAAAGAAATTTTAAAAGGAGTATCACATCCCTAGTGGTCTAGCGGTGGGGGCTGCTTGTCCTCTTCGCAAAGGAACAGGCTACTTCCGGCTTGCGCTCCACTCGGTGTGACGTAATGACGTTGTGCGGTCCGAGCTGACGGTCCGAGTTCACTTCCGGTGACGTCCTCAGAGCTCTGAGTGTTTTTCAGCTCGTAAAACGCTCATCTCTGAAGTCTCAAAACGCCCAACAAGCAAAATCCCATTCATTTCAATGGCCCCTGTTCACATATGAGCGTTTTGCCACCAGAAGCAAAATGCCTGAAGCTCAAAAAAGTACATGAGCTTCTTTTGTGCCAGATTACAAGCGTCTTTGTTAACACAAACACCTGCAAAAAACACTGAAATAAATGCCTGAAAAACAACCGAAATAAACGCCTGAAAAACACCCAAAAATGATATGCTTAGGTGTGGATGGAGCCTTACACTCTGCAGAGCTCAGTGAGGAGAGCTCTGAGAGCTGATTGAAGGAAAGTGACACCCCCCTATGATGTCTATGGAGATGAAAGTTGCACCGCAATACAGTAAACTCGCACAGGACCCTTTTTGTTGCTGCATCGCATTCACATAGCAATTGCAATGCATAAATGTGAACGACTGTCATAGAACACAATGTGTTTTTGGATGACATACAAATCTAGGCTTTTTGTAATGCATAAAATTCGCACCAGTATGAACCAGCACTAAAGTGCACTTGCTTTTAGTAAATCAACCTCTTAGTGCTCTGAACTGAGACCAGTACACACTATAGAGGAGTATGCTTTGTTCATATTTCACGTCTGAGGTTTACAACCAACCTAATTGCAAGAGAGCTTGTTCTGTTAAAAACTGGCAAACTTGCTGGCTGGATCACCAGGTGAAAATAGAAGGGAAACCTAAAAAAGAAAACAAATATAATAAATGTTTGCTTTTGGTTGTTAGTCCCCGTTTACACTGGGGCGACCTGGTCGCCTCACAGGTCGCCGTAGGTCGCCTTCCATAGGGAAGCTGCGGACCCGTTCTAATAGGAGCGACACAAGTCGCTCCGACTTAGAAAAAGGGTCCGGAGCTTCTTTGGGGCAACCCGGAGCGACCGTCATAGACTTCAATGTTATGAAGTCCGTGCCGCGGGGAAAACGACTGGGAAGCAGTGAAGGGGGGGAGGGGGGTGCACCTCCCCCCCCCCCCCATAAAAGTGATCCTACGACGAATCCCACTGGCCCTGTTAGAAAATATCTATCTGCTGCCATAACACCGGTATTTAACATCAAAGTACTGACATAAAACTGCAATGGGCGGTGGGACAAAATTGTAATATATCACAGCTTACTAGTCAATGGTGTGGTGACCGCATTTTTTTTTCTTTTTTTCAAGATTCTTTTGCTTTATTTTTTTTTACCTGGTAATCCTGCAAATACTACACTACCTGTCCCTGGGTGGGTAAGCAACTCCTCCACTGTATCTATGGAGAAAGCCATGGTTCTATTATGGACTACAAACATGTCCATAGCTCATTTCCATTACATGGGGGGGGAGTGAAGCCAACTGATAATTTACAGAAAATAAATAAAAGAAATGCATTTCTGGCAAGATCAATTGGTATTTTCTGTATTTGTTGAAAATGTTCTTGGCTTGAAAAAGAAAAAGAAAACAAATGCAGCCATCACATACAAGGACTGTAAGCTGCAATATATAGCATTTTTACACTTGGATTTAGCTATGCTTTAAATCCCCGGTTCCCAACCTGTGGCCTGGGCCCTTTGGTACTTATTGTGGCACTTATTATGAGGCCCTCAGAGCCCTTTCAGACAGTAGTTTTTTAAAGGGTGCTGTAGGGAGCACAAACATGGAAATATGTTAAGTAGTGTGTTACCAACACTGTAGCACAATATAAGAGGTCAATTATTGCAAACCAATTTGGGTGCAGATCGGCATACTTCAAAAAGACACAAAATATCAAAAGGAAAAGGGAAAGATCCCTAAATAAAGGAGGTACTAAATGTGATCCAGGTAGTATGACTAATATCAACAATCTTTATTAGTGGTCCATTCACACTACCGGCGACTATGTCACCTGACAAGTCGCGGTCAGTCGTCTGCCATTGATTAGCACAGGACCCGTTCTAATAGGAGCGACACAAGTCGCTCCGACTTAGAAAAAGGGTCCTGTACTACTTCGGGGCGACCTGGAGGCGACTTGCATTGACTTCAATTATATGAAGTCAGTGCACGTCGCGCCGAGGTCGCGGTGCACGTGCACCGCGACTTCACAGGTCGCCCCTGTCTGAATGGGCATAGTATTAAGCAGTGAAAAGTTGTCAGTAAATAAAAACATGGAGTCCACACTCAAAGATGGCTATAAAGCAGCAGCAGGTAGTCTTATTTTCAGTTTTTAGGCCCCTTTCAGACGAAGCGAAATCTGTCCAAGCGGATCCACCTGCTCAGCAGAGGATCTCTACACTGATCCCTGCTGAGCAGGTGGATGACAGGTCCGTGTCTGCTCCACTAGGCAGAGCAGACACGAACACAGCCCGCTGTTCTCTATGGGGAGGTCAAATGGAAACAAACTACCTGTCTGAATAAAACCAAATTAATGCAGCGCTAGCAACAAATTACTACAAAAAATTACAAATTATTTAAATTGAAACCAATCTATATCATGTGAATACAATATGTAATAATAAAATATATTAATCACATTAAGGTGCATAAATTTCTATAGAAATATTTTAAAGTGCATATTTAAACTAGAATATAAACATTCAAAATGTGAGATTTAAAGTGCAAAAATGGTGGGATAAAGTCCTTATTGATGATCCAAAAAGGTGCCAAAGTTTCAATTTAAATAATTTGTAATTTTTTGTAGGAATTTGTTGCTAGCGCTGCATTAATTTGGTTTTATTCATTTATTCTAAGAATTTCTTAGTGTTGCAGCAGCTGCACACCTTCACAGTTTTTTCACAGAATAACATATCACTACTGTGTAGCGCGGGTTTAAATTTGTTTTTTCAAACTACCTGTCTGTTTCCATCTGATTGTCAAACAATCCGATCCGTCGGACTGATAGGGAACGGATGTTTTTAGCAGACCAGATTGGATGCCGGCGGGTGGCACATACGCTGCCCCATAAAGAATAGTGGGTGGTCTGATTGGGTCTACCTGAAAAACAGACAGACGGACACGATTGTTCCGCTGGTGTGAAAGGGGCCTAAGTCATACTACCTGGATCGCATTTGGTACCTTCTTTATTTAGAGGTCCTTTTGCTATTTAGCACAAACATGGAAGTATGGATTTGTATAGAAGCTGTAAAATAAGTGAACTACAGTCTCATGTAATGCATCTCCAGTCTCTGACATATCTTGCAGCATGTATATAGCCTTGTCCATCTCATATTGCACATCTTCGTTCTGACAGTTTTCTGTAGTATTATATTCACAAAATTCTATGTTTGGCCCTTTGGTGATTTTAGGGTCCACAATCGAGGCTCCTTCACAGCCATCTGTCCACCCAATTACAACCTGGCAGCACGGCAGGGTTGGTTACAGTCTACCCCCCACATGACTGTGATCAATGGGTTGCTGACTCCCTTGGGCTGGGACAGGAGCTTTGATGGCATTGAAGAAACTCCCACTCATTGAGACTACTCTACAGGAATCTGTGTAGTACTTCAAGTTAAATAAACTACAGACCCCTATATTGGGTCACCCCAAGTTTGTACCAGACTACACAGACAAAGGGGTTAATTTACTAAAGGGAAATAGACTTTGCAAGTGCAAAGCTTAGTAAATGAGGTAAAGCTTCACTTTTCAAAAAATACCCAATCACATGCAAGGAAAATAAAGAAAAAAAAAGCATTTTTTCTTGCGCATAATTGGATGATGGTGAAGTCACCATTACTAAGCTCTGGTGCAAATGCCCTTTCAGAGTGCAACTGCATTTGCAAACAGCACAGTCTATTTGCCTTTGGCTATGTTCACACTGATGCAGTGCGAGCTGACTCCACTTTGCAGTGATGCCATTTAGAGGCGATTCCAAAGCGATTTTCATGCGATTTGGATACAGCTGCGATTTTTGGTCTCTCTCTCTCTTCAAGGATGGAAAAAAAAACAGAGAAAAAAAAGTACTATATAAAAAGTATAAAAAAAATAAAAAAGTATAAAAAGTACTGGAATCGTGTTATCCAAGGACAGACAAGCGTTTTGCATGCGGTTACCATTCAAACCTATGGAGGTAAAAATCACACCACACCGCTCTAAAATCACACAGGACCCCTTTCAACATTGCATCAGAATCGCACTGCGTATATGTGATTGGCCTCCATAGAATTTAATTGTCATGAGATTCCATGCGTTCCGCAACACATCAGAAATCGCATCACCAGGGCTTCGTGAATTAGCCCCAAAGTATTTAGGTCTTGAATAGACCCAAGTTTCATAGTTGCCAACATTTAAAAAAAATTTCCAGGGACACTTTGCAGCACAGCTATCAATTACCACACCCACTTCCCTGAAGCTCCGCCCACTCTGCATAATTAATCTCGCCTACTTATCAGATTATAGAGTCTACTCAATATAGAGAGAGAATTACAGGAAATTAAAAAGGGAATTTCAAACTTAAGGCCACAGTAGTAGAGTTGGAATAATTCGCCCATTCCGCTGCACTACTTCTGCGTAACATTTACGGGCCGCCACATTAGCGGGCACTTCCAGGGACAATATAAATTACCTGGGACAGGCTCCTATTTGCAGGGACTGTCTCGGGAAAAAAGGGACAGTTGGCAAGTATGCAGTTTGTTTTGAGAGCGAATACGTGTTTAGCTTATGGATGGAGAAAGCAATGTCAGACTTTCCAACTCTAACACCCCAAATCTGGATTCTATAGACAATTTCACCTCTCCCACTTTTTTCATCCCCTTCCTAAACTCCATATATTTTATAGATCCACATCCTTTGCTGAAGAACTGTGCAAGGGACACAACACAGTCCTTTGAAAAAGACTGTTTCCGCTTTCTGCTAGCTTCTTCTCCAAAAGAGATTTACATGTTTTCCTAATGGACAGACAGAAACCTAGTTCTGCTGTTTGGCATAAGGCAGCCATATGGAGCAAATATCCGAATTCTATAAAAAAAAAAACTATGACCAGGTGATATGTGACTGTTTCTGTTCTTACCAAACTCTTCTCATATTTGGGTGATAAATGTTGGTGATGCAATACAACCAAAGACATGCTCCTGCATATTTTCTGAGAATGCGCCCTGCTGCTCATATTCTTGTAAAAGACTAATTATTTGGGACTTATGTAATCACACAAAGGTTCCAGGCACTTGGCATCACTCCACCTTGGACAGGAGTCAGCGCTACAGAGGAAGCATCAGCTTATACGGCTCTTGCTCCCTCCGCATCCACCTGTTTCCTCCGCTGTGTACGCCAGCTCCGTGCACTTGGGATGCCGGATGGGCAACTTGTTGATCTTGATCAAGGCTTGCCGACCCACCATCCCAGAGCTTGAGCTTCCCTGGTTTAAGGTTGAAGGCCACATCACAGGGTTCCACGGGCCCCAGGTTAAGCACCCCTGCACTAAACCCTTTTTTTTTGGGGGATTACAGGAATCCAGGAAGGACTTTGACTCCCAGAATATAAGGTCTATGACATGAGTACCCTCTCTGAACTATGAACATACAGAATACATTATATCTCACTGCCTATGTAATAACGCATCTGTCTTTTGATCCCTTTTTACTGTAACGGTCAATCTATTGCTTGTTTGCTGACATATCTGTATCAGTGGAAAGGTTAAAAAAAAAATTAAATAAAAAAGGATTTGTCAGGTTGTTCACTCTAATTACAAAGAGTTCCCACTCACTTTCTGACCTGGAAAAATGACAGAGAGCATGCAGAAATCTACCTAAAAACAAATCACACCTTTGACAGCTGTCACTGGAACAAATGCCCCCATTGGAAAGTTTCCTTTTTTTTTTTTTTTTTTTTTTGGTGCAGTCAGTGACAACTTAAAAAATTTGATTTTCATCCTCGTACTTTTATATATCATAATGGGGTTGATTTACTAAAAGTGAACAGTGCAAAATCTAGTGCAGCTCTGCATAGAGACCAAACAGCTTCCAGGTTTTATCGTCAAAGCTTAATCAACCACTTGCCGACCAGTCACGTTGACTGTACTGCGGCAAAGTGGTTAGTTATCGTCCAGCGATGTAGACCTACGTCGCTGGACTCCTCCCCTCGTGGGCGGCGCGCGCGCGCCGCCGGAGGCTCGCTCCCGCTGTATTCAGTCACAGCAGGAGTCGGGCCAGGGGAGGAGCAGCTCTTCCCCGATCGTTGGGGAATCGAGTGTGGAGATCCGCCCACTTGTGTAAACAAAGCGGGCGGATCTCCTAAGTGACAGACAGGGTCAGATTGCAGGGTTCAGCATAGCTGAACCTGCGATCTGTCCCTGTGTCACTCAGTCACCTCCCCCCACACACGTTAGTAAGCACCAGGCATACATTAACCCCTTGATCACCAATAAAAATTAACCCCTTCCCTGCCAGTGTCATTTTTAAAGTAACAGTGCATATGTATAGCACTGATTACTGTAGTAATGTCACTGGTACCCCCAAAAAGTGTCAAAAATGTCAGTCAAGGGTCCCATCTGTCCACCGCAATGTGGAAAAAAAAAATCGCAGATCACCGCCATTACTCGTTAAAAAAAAAAAAAAAAACACCAAAAATTACAGAAATCTTTCCCTTAGATAGTAAACGCAATAACTTTTGTGCAAACCAATCAAAATACGCTTATTGTTATTTTTTCTACCAAAAATATGTAGCAGAAAACAAATTGGCCTAAAATGATAAAAAAATTTGATGATTTTTACTTTTTTGGGGGGGGGGGGTGGGGAATTTCATATAAAAAAATGTGAAAAATATTGTTATTTTTTCAAAATTGTAGCTCTTTTTTTGTTTATAGCGCAAAAAGTAAAAATCGCACAGGTGATCAAATACCACCAAAAGAAAGCTCCGTTTGTGGGGGAAAAAAAGACGTAAAATAAAATAAAAATTTCGTTTGGGTACGGCGTTGCATGACCGCGCAATTGTCAGTTAAAGTCGCACAGTGCCGAATCGCAAAAAGTGGCCTGGACGTAAGACAACAAAATCCTCCGGTGGTAAAGTGGTTAAACAAGCTGAAGTTAGGCCATGATCACAGTGGTCCGGCAATGTGGCGGCAATGGCACTGTCTGAATCGGTGCGGCGCTGACTTTGCGACGCCGCACCAATTCCCAAAGGTAGTTTCTGTACTACTTTTGGCAACTTCGGGGTTGCGATTTCAATAGGCATCTGTGCAGGAATCCGCACAGATGTCTGTGAAATCGCCCCTGAAGTCGGACTGAAAATGCAGATTTGAAATCGTGCGAGTTCTGCTGAACTTTTAAACTGGCTTCAGTGTGAACCTAGGCTCAGAAGCTGATTGGCTACCGCGCACAGCTGCACCAGATTCTGAGTGCTCCAGTTTTAGTAAATCTCCCCCAGTGTGCATTACAGGGCTACTGGTAATTTAATCAGAAAAGTTAGGGCATTTAATAAGTGAACATATGCAGCCTCGTTCTGCTTCAATCTACTTGTGCAAACACAATACCATGAAAATACAGGGTATGGAAATAATAAAGTACAACATAACCACTAATTGCTCAAAAAACATTTTATGTGGCTGATCCGACCTTCTGAGCCAGCAACTGCAATAGTCAGGCATGGCTTGGCTGTGCAGTAAGCTGCAATCATAATACCTTTGATCAAAATGCTTTTTTAAGCACTTAAAAACTAGAGCGTGAATAAACTTTAGAAAACCACAACTTCTTTTAAAGCATTCCTGCCACATGTGGCTCTGGTCTTGCCTGAGCTGCTACCGCCCAAGGAGCCGCGAAGTCTGCAGCCAAGATGAACGTGCTGTATGCTATAGTGTAAACTAGGGCGATAAAATAGGCTGAAATAGGAATAAACTGTCTTATATTATGTTTGAACTGTACAAAGTGTATTACATTATGTTTAAACTGATAAAATGTGTTACATAATGTTTAAACTGCATACAGTGTATTACATTACGTTGGGTTCAAGCACAGAAGCTGAAGATAAAAATGAAGGCGATAACATTAACTCTATGAAGTCCATAACAAAGAACAGTAAGCGAACTACTAAAGTTCTTGCCTGTTAACTTTTAAATATGTGTGAATAAATGCCCAACATACACATACCGGCCACTTTTTTAGGTACACCTATTCAATTGCTTAACACAAATTGATAATCAGCTAGTCACATGGCAGCAACACATTTAGGCACCTAGACGTGGTAAAGGTGACTTGCTGAAGTTCAAACTCAGCATTATAATAGGGGAGAAAGGGGATTTAACTGCTTGCCTGACTATTTACTGTGGCAGTCAGCCACCTACAGGTAAAACGACGTAGGGCTACGTCGCTCGCCCACAAGCCTCTAGGGGACGCGCGTGCGCCGCCGGAGGCACGCTCACGCTCCCGCCCCCGCTCGTTCCCTGCCTTCCCCACGCGAGTGACTGGCGGCTCCGATGTCCGCTGGTCACTTGCGATCTCCCACTGGAAACGGAGAAAGGCAGGCGGCTAATGTAAACAAAGCCCGCCTGTCATTCTCCCTGGTGTAACAGCAGAGATCATATGATCCTGCTATGTAGGATCGTATGTCTCTGTGGTTACATCACAAGCCACGCCCCCCACAGTTAGAATCACGCCTCTAGGGACACACTTAACCCCTCCCTCTCCAATAAAGTTAACCCCTTCCCTACCAGTGTCATTTTTACAGTAACAGTGCATATTTATAGCACTGATTACTGTAGTAATGTCACTGGTACCCCAAAAAGGGTAAAAAATGTTAGTCAAGGGTCCGATCTGTCTGCCGCAATGTCGCAGTCCCGCAAAAAAATTAAAAAAAAATCGCAGATCGCCGCCATTACTAGTAAAAAAAAAAAAAAATGACAAATATTTCCCGTAGTTAGTAGACGCAATAACTTTTGCGCAAACCAATCACAATACGCTTATTGCGATTTTTTTTTACCAAACATATGTAGCAGAAAACAAATCAAAATTTTTTAACATTTTAGGCTGATTTTTACAATTTTTTGGGGGGGAATTTCATATAAAAAAAATGTGAAAAATATTGTTATTTTTTTCAAAATTGTCACTATTTTTTTGTTTATAGCGCAAAAATTAAAAATCGCACAGGTGATCAAATACCACCAAAAGAAAGCTCTGTTTGTGGGAAGAAAAGGACGTCAATTTCATTTGGGTACAGCGTCGCACAACCACACAATCGTCCGTTAAAGTCACGCAGTGCCGAATCGCAAAATAGCCCCTGGTCTTTGAGCAGCCAAATCCTCCGGGGCTTAAGTGGTTAAGTGACTTTGAAGGTGATATGGTTATTGGTGCCAGATGGGCTAGTCTGAGTATTTACAAAAACTGCTGCTCTACTGGTATTTTCATGCACAACCATCTGTAGGGTTTACAGAGAATGGTCCGAAAAAGAAAAAATACCCAGTGAGCTGAGGTTGCGTGGAGGAAAATGCCTCGTTGATGTCAAGAGAAGAGAATGGGCAGACTAGTTTGAGATGATAGAAAGGCAAAGGTAACTCAAATAACCACTCATTACAACAAAATTATGCAGAATACCATCTCTAAACGCACAAAACATCGAACCTTGAAGCAGATGATCTACAAATGTAGCAGAAGACCACACCGGGTGCCACTCCTGTCAGCTAAGAACGGGAAACGGAGGTTACAATTCACACAGGCCCACCAAAATTGGACAATATAAGATTGGAAAAATGTTGCCTGGTCTGATGAGTCTCGATTTCAGCTGCAACATTTAGATGGTAGAGTCAGAATTCGGGGTAAACATGAAAGCGTGGATCTATCCTGTCTTGTATCAATGATTCAGGCTGATGGTGGTGGCCTGATAGTGGTGGCGTAATGGTGTGGGACATTTTCTTGGCACACTTTGGGCCCCTTATTACCAATTGAGCATCATTTAAACACTACAGCCTACCACACCACAGCCTACCTGAGTATTGTTGCTGGCAGTGTCCATCCCTTTATGACTAGTGTATCAGTTTTCTGATGGCTACTTCAAGCAGGATAATGCACCACGTCACAAAGCTTAAACCTTCTCAAACTGGTTTCTTGAACATGACAATGAGTTCACTGTACTCCAATGGCTTCCAAAGTAACCAGGTCTCAATCCAATAGAGCACCTTTGGGATATGGTGGAACAGGATCATGGATGTGCAGCCGACAAATCTGCAGCAACTGCTTGATGTTATGTCAATATGGACCAAAATCTCTGGGGAATATTTCCAACACCTTGTTGAATCTATGCAATGAAGAAATAAGGTAGTTCTGAAGGCAAAAGGGGTCTAACCAGGTACTAGCAAAGTGTACCTAATAAAGTGGCAGGTGAGTGTACATAGCAAAAAAAGTCCCGTATATCTTCAAAATAACAGTCAAATGGCACCAGTCAAATGACTATGCTTAGAACTTAAGCTGGCCATAAACTGTTCAAATCTCAGCTGGCTCAGCAGGAACCAGCCGAAATTCCAACAATGTATGGACAGGCTGAATGTACCCAAGTTGATCAATATATCAACTTGGGTACAATCAGCCTGCCGGATTTTAGATGCAATTGTTGCTATGCTCAGTCAACGCTGACTGTGGTTGCAGGAAGGAGATTCACTCCATCTACGGTAGGCCTAAAGCCCCGTACACACGATAAGATTATCGAACGATCTGTCGTCCATTTTTTGTGGCATGCTAGTCTGATGTGGAAAGTGAAGAGGTTATTTTCATACGAATTTCCCCGTACGACAGAATTCTACTTCAGAAGTGATGTCATGTGTTGGATTGCTTTCTATGTGTTCTTTCATCTCTGAGCATGTCTAGTCTTGCTCATAAGATTTTTCCACTGTCGAAATCTGTACTAATGAGACGTAAATCGGACGTGTGTTGACGGAGGACAAAAATTTTAATGCCTGCACATCAGGATTTTGTCAGCCGAAAAGTCGGAGTCGGCTGTCGAAAGCACCATACTAACATTCCGAAAATCGGCAGATCGGTCGGCGGACAAAATTTCCCTTCCGAATTTCTTATCGTGTGTACGGGGCTTAAGAGTAGCATTTGGCAAGAATGATGTAATCAGTCTGCTGCAGACAGGAAGAAACCATTTTCTCCTCTCCCCCAGCCATCACACATTCAGACTGTACACTAATTTTTTGACACATACAGTACACGTAGGCCAGAACATAGGGACCAGTGTGCAGGAACCCGGATTTATATATTTGTCTCATCTTGGACCTGGATCCTGGATGACACCTGAACAAACAAGACTCTACCTTCTGGGTAAAAGTTTTTATTAGCTATACTGTGATTTATTTGAGTGGTAATAAACACCTTTGTGTGGAATGCTTTCACAGCACCCAAATACTTGAGGTATACATAACAAGTTTATGCGATATGAGATTACCTATAGCAGCTTTTCTCAAGCAGGGCTCCTTCAGAGGTTGCTAAGGGTCCCTTGAGTAATTAAAGTGGTTTTTAAGCCATTATGGGTCCTTAGTAGAATCCCTTCTATTGTAATCGGGTATATTGCTCAGTGCCTTTGTTTTATAAAAATGATGCGGCGAAATACCTTACATAGAAGCGCCGCTGTGCAGTCAGCTGATGTCCCGGCGCTCTCCTGTCCGAGGACTGCAGAGGGAGGGGCTGAGGTTCTCCCTGACGTCAGCCGGGAGCGAGGAGGAGCCCCTCCGGCGGTCACGTGACCGTTCACGTGACCTTGATCACCAAGGTAAGAAGCTTTCTTCCCACTGGCCACCAAAGGTAAGAAGCATTCTTCCCACTGACCACCAAAGGTAAGAAGCATTCTTCCCACTGACCACCAAAGGTAAGAAGCACTCTTCCCACTGACCACCAAAGGTAAGAAGCATTCTTCCCACTGACCACCAAAGGTAAGAAGCATTCTTCCCACTGACCAACAAAGGTAAGAAGCATTCTTCCCACTGACCACCAAAGGTAAGAAGCATTCTTCCCACTGACCACCAAAGGTAAGAAGCATTCTTCCCACTGACCACCAAAGGTAAGAAGCATTCTTCCCACTGACCACCAAAAGGTAAGAAGCATTCTTCCCACTGACCACCAAAGGTAAGAAGCATTCTTCCCACTGACCACCAAAGGTAAGAAGCATTCTTCCCACTGACCACCAAAGGTAAGAAGCATTCTTCCCACTGACCACCAAAGGTAAGAAGCATTCTTCCCATTGACCACCAAAAGGTAAGAAGCATTCTTCCCATTGACCACCAAAGCAAGAAGCATTCTTCCCACTGACCACCAAAGGTAAGGAGCATTCTTCCCATTGACCACCAAAGGTAAGAAGCATTCTTCCCACTGACCACCAAAGGTAAGAAGCATTCTTCCCATTGACCACCAAAGGTAAGAAGCATTCTTCCCATTGACCACCAAAGGTAAGAAGCATTCTTCCCATTGACCACCAAAAGGTAAGAAGCATTCTTCCGATTGACCACCAAAGCAAGAAGCATTCTTCCCACTGACCACCAAAGGTAGGAAGCATTCTTCCCACTGACCACCAAAGGTAGGAAGCATTCTTCCCATTGACCCCCAAAGGTAAGAAGCATTCTTCCCATTGACCACCAAAGGTAAGAAGCATTCTTCCTATTGACCAGCAATTATTAGTAGGGGTTCCCTAAGACCTAAAAGTTATTTAAAGAATGTTAAAAGACTGACCTATACAGAAAACTGCATTTTTAAATTGATCAAAAGCTCTCGAGTAATAGGCACCTGAAAAGTCCCCTCCTGCCTTCCAAGCCTCTCTATTGGTTGTGGTAGTGATGGTCATTACCCACAGCAGCAAACAACAAAGTATTAATGTACTAAATGCAATTTTTTAGACGTATAATCGTGCCAAACACCAGTATCCTTCTCCTTTCACCCATAATTGGGCATAATATTGTATGTTTAGCCCAAATCTGTAGACAGTCAGCTGCAGATAGATTTCCAAGGCCCATACATTCATAATCAGAAATTGAATGTCTCACAGGACAGACACAATTTATCGTTTTTTTTTTTTTTTTAATTCAACCACCTCTTTCCATCATTCTATGAACTTTGCAAAAGCAAGGCTAATTATAGCTGAATATTGGTATTTGGTTGTATGTGTGCATAATCAAACCTATTAATGGACTGACTGCCCAAATCCAGGTTCAATTTTGACACCTAAACATACATGTAAGAAAAAACAAACGTTTAATTTTAATGACCTGCAGTGTGTAATGGCATCTCACGAAAATAGTCTAGTAAAAAGTCTGGAAAAAATGGGAAAAAAAATCCAACAAACTGGTACATCCCAAATGGCTTGATTGGCCTATTATGTCAATGCAGGTAATTATCCAAAGAGAATTTACACAATGCACCTAAATTGCACCATAAAAACCACATCTGACTGGTCACAGAGTGGCAAAAAAAGCTTGTGAACCTTTAGGAATTGTTGTTCAATACTATTTACCTAAAAGCAAAAAAGGTCCTTACCACCCTACCATCTTCCCCAATGCAAATGACAGAATATTCCACACTGGTATATATGGTGCGCACCAAATTATATAGCTACTATTGACATTATATGCAACTGATTAACCACATGATCTCCAGAAGATTTACCCCCCTTCACGACCAGGCCATTGTTTGTGATACAGCACAGCGTTACTTTCACTAACAATTGCGCGGTACTGCGATGCTGTACCCAAACTAAAATTCATGTCCTTTTTTTTCCCACAAATAGAGCTTCCTTTTGGTGGGATTTAATCACCTCTGCTTTTTAAATTTTCTGTGCTATAAACAAAAAAAGACCAACAATTTAGAGAAAATAAAAAAATAATATTTTTTACATTCAGCAAAAAACATAGCCAATAAAAAAAATAGAAAAAAAAATCTATTTTCATCATCAATTTAAGCCAATATGTATTCTGCTACATAATTTTGATAAACCAAATAATTTTGCGAATTTGCAATTTTAAGTTTTATGCAATAAAAAATATGCGTGGTCACAGTACAAATGACACTGGCAGGGAAGGGGTCAACATCAAGGGCAATCAAAAGGGTCAACTGCGTGCCTAGCTGGTGTTTTCTAACTGTTGTACTAGAAGGAGGCATGGATCGGTGCCCCTGCTTTGCAGAGAGACAGGATCCATGCCTTCTGTACTGACAGAACGACGATCTGACTTGTATATATATCATTATTTTATTTTATCACTTAATATGTTCAATATCATTTTTCAAATTATTGCACTATTGATATGCACAGTTGTACACATTTGATTTGTATTTTATTCAAGTGGTGCAGCACTATATCGTTAGTTGCTTAATATTTGTATGAATTGAAATATATTTTGATATCGGCTAGGGATGCACCGAAATTTCGGCCACCGAAATTATCGGCCGAAAATGAGCCTCTCTCATTTCGGCCGATAATGGGTTAACAGTGCCGAAAATAAAATATGGCCGCCGTGGGGAAGGAGGAGGGCGCAGCGCAGGGCAGGTTTTAAAAGTCCCGCCTCTGGCCGGCCGTCCGCCTCTCAGTGACGTCCCTACTACAATCTGTGCATTATGAATGGACATACCAGGTCAGGGGGCGGGGCGAGCGGCCGCTATAGAGAGAACTAATGTGATCCTTCCTGTCAGCTCAGCACGTCTATGTGTGAATGAGAACAGAACTGAGCTGACACCGGGGGCGGGGGGGGGGGGGGGGCGGGCGGAGCGGCCGCTATTAGCTGTAACTATGTGAGAGCTTCTCTTCACTGACAGGCATGTATCTCCGCTGACAAGGAAGTGAAGCTCTCACATAGTTACAGCTAATAGCGGCCGCTCCGCCCGCCCCCCCGCCCCCGGTGTCAGCTCAGTTCTGTTCTCATTCACACATAGACGTGCTGAGCTGACAGGGAAGAATCACATTAGTTCTCTCTATAGCGGCCGCTCGCCCCGCCCCCCGACCTGGTATGTCCATTCATAATGCACAGATCGTAGTAGGGACGTCATTGAGAGGCGGTGCCGCCGGCCAGAGGCGGGACTTTTGAATGCAGGACACCCGAGGAGGAGGACGCTGAGGCAGTGGGAGTGGGGGGAGATGGGGGGGAGCTGAGGCAGTTTACCAATGATATTAGTATTATGCAGCATGAGGGGGTTAATGTATTGTCACTGCAGGTCACTCATCTATTAGTGACCGACCAGGCAGGTAATTAACCCCTTTGTGCTGCATTAGTGCAACCAGTATCAGTGTTAATTAACACTGGTTGCACTAATGCAGCACAAAGGGGTTAATTACCTGCCACTGGTCGGTCACTAATAGATGAGTGACCAGCAGTGACAATACATTAACCCCCTCAGGCTGCATAATACAAATACCATTGGTAATTAAATTAACCTATTGCCAACCCATCACAGTACATATACTGTGACAGGGTGGCAGCGACAGGTGTACGTCGCTGCCTGTTTTTGGTGTATGCCCCTCTTCTATCCATTTTAAAAAAAATTTTGGGGGAAAAAGTCATTTTCGGTTTCCGGCCAAGGGCATCCTGCATTTTCGGTTTCGGTCCAAAATTTTCATTTCGGTGCATCCCTAATATCGGCAGCCGTTTAGGCTCTGTTTCCACTACCGCGGCTACGAAGTTGTGCTACTTCTAGCGCGACTTCGTAGTGAAAGTTGTTTGCGGCTTTCAGTGCGACTTGTCCCTCATTATAGAGGGAAGTCGCACTGAAGTCGGCCCAAAAGTAGTGCACAAACTACTTTTGAAGTCGAGAGTGGCCCGCTGGCTGCGCATGCGCACGCCCAACACCCAGAAGTGCAGGATCGCGTACTAGGTATGTGATCCTGTGCAGCAGAGCTGCCTTGCCGCAGTATACGTAAGTTATACGGTTAGCAAGCAGTTAATAAAACCTACCTGGGCTGCTTGACAATCTAAGGATTTATGCACACTGGGCGTTTAGAACATGAGCCTGAAATCCCGGTGCATTCAGGCGCCTGGAAGGCAAAGTTGCAGCTTCCAGCCCTGCCACCAGCTGTCAAAATATTTGACAGGCTAAAATACTCAATGGCTGGATGCTGTACCAAGATGTGGCACACATGGACCGAAGCACTAGTGCAGTGATGGCGAACCTTGGCACCCCAGATGTTTTGGAACTACATTTCCCATGATCCTCATGCACTCCGCAGTGTAGTTAAGCATCATGGGAAATCTAGTTCCAAAACATCTGGGGTGCCAAGGTTCGCCATAACTGCACTAGTGTGTACAAGGCCTAACTACCAGTTACAGAGCCAAAAAAAGACAGATAAATCAGACCAACAAAGACATAGTTCTAAGTATCCTTGAATCCATATACAATAATATACATTAACAGTAAATTATATTTCTACTGTGGTTATGTTAAAGTGAGAAGCAGCATAGTTACAGTTAATTGTAGGCAGAACATGAATATTTTCTCGTTGTAAGGTATATCAGCATCATTTTGTCAGACTTACAATAATGATAGGGCATGAAAGACACCTGGCACATACAAAAGTAACATCCCAGAAAGGAGGAACCCAAAGACCTGATTCACCCTTCTATGTGTTTTTCCCTAAGGCATTTTCTATTAAAATCAATATAAGAATGCATGTTGTCCCACATTACAATGACTTGAGTGTTGATGTGTTCCTGTTTACTTTCATGGTGAACTCATTAAAGCAAAACTAAACTGGATCTGTGCACCACAAATTGAAAATACCATGCAATTAATTTTTGATATTGAAAGCAAACACGACATCTATCCATGTCGCAATGCTTTATTTTGTTCATAATTTACATTATAAAACACCCCAAGCATTTCTAGCCATGCCTATTGTGAGTAAAGGAAGATGATTTATGTAGCATCTACCTTTCTGGAATCCATCTGCCTTTAGCTCAGGTATGCAGGAAGGAGGGCGTAAAGACTCATTGGATATTTGACATCACTTTGGCCTAAGCCAAAATGATGTCAAACATCCAACTGAGGGAGTTGTAAAGACTCATTGGATGTTCGACATCATTTGACTGAGGGAGTGTAAAGACTCATTGGATGTTTGATATCATTTGACTGAGGGAGTTGTAAAGACTCATTGGATGTTTGACACCATTTGACTGAGGGAGTTGTAAAGACTCATTGGATGTTTGATATCATTTGACTGAGGGAGTTGTAAAGACTCATTGGATGTTTGACGCCATTTGACCGAGGGAGTGTAAAGACTCATTGGATGTTTGACACCATTTGACTGAGGGAGTGTAAAGACTCATTGGATGTTTGACACCATTTGACCGAGGGAGTGTAAAGACTCATTGGATGTTTGATATCATTTGACTGAGGGAGTTGTAAAGATTCATTGGATGTTTGACGCCATTTGACCGAGGGAGTGTAAAGACTCATTGGATGTTTGACACCATTTGACTGAGGGAGTGTAAAGACTCATTGGATGTTTGACACCATTTGACCGAGGGAGTGTAAAGACTCATTGGATGTTTGATATCATTTGACTGAGGGAGTTGTAAAGACTCATTGGATGTTTGACGCCATTTGACCGAGGGAGTGTAAAGACTCATTGGATGTTTGACACCATTTGACTGAGGGAGTGTAAAGACTCATTGGATGTTTGACACCATTTGACCGAGGGAGTGTAAAGACTCATTGGATGTTTGACACCATTTGACTGAGGGAGTGTAAAGACTCATTGGATGTTTGACACCATTTGACTGAGGGAGTGTAAAGACTCATTGGATGTTTGACATAATTTTGGCCTAGGCCAAAATCCAGAAAGCAACTGAAGAAATTAAAAGAAAACAGTTTAACAGTAAATAATAGAACTTCCTAACTATTTAATAATGCTAGCAGCATAAAGATTAAAAATAGTTCATGTTGACTGAGGGAGTTTAGTTCTGCTTTAAATACATAAATGATGTGAATAAGTTTCAGGAAGGCGTAGAGATAGGAAGGCATAAAAAAAAAAAAAAAAACAGGGGAAAAAAAGTTTATTTTTCTTAGTTTGTTTTTTTCCTAGAAAATTTGGAACAAAACAGAAGTGTAGAATATGCTCTTTAAAAATGATAAATCATATATCTATGACAGGGTATTTAAACTATATAACATGAAGACCCCAATGAAAGATTTCTAAAACTTTGTGCAAAGTCTTAAATTATTGCAAGCAAAGCAAGCAAATCCTGAAATAAAGTTCAAGTAACACTCAAGCTATTCAATGCAGTTCTCAAACAAAAGAAATATGCATTTCTGCCACTAGGGGGCACTGTAGGGGAAAAGCTCCAGTTTAGTTTGCTTGTGGGCTCTATCTTGTACCTCCTACAGTTGGGTGATTGTTGGGATACAGCAGATGATAGTTTCTGTCCTCTCAGGCCTTAATTGACAGGTAAGAGGTTACATTTGTCTGACAAATTAGTTAATCTTAAATAAAGGGATATTAAAGTCTTGTTTTTTTTTCTCTTTAAAATAAAAAACATGTTATACTTACCTGCTCTGCGCAGTAGGTATGCACAGAGCAGCACGGATCCTCTTCTTTTAGGGTCCCACACCAGCGCTCCTGGCCCCTCCCTCATGCTGGGTGCCCCCACAGCAAGCAGCTTGCTGTGGGGGCACCCAAGCAGGCACACTTCCGAACTGAGGCTTTGTGTGTCAATTCACATAGGGAGCCGTGACTCTGCCCCACCCACTCTGTCTTCTGATTGGCTCACTGGCTGTGAATGACAGCAGCAGGAGCTGAAAGCCAATCAGGAGTGCACGTTCCTTGGAGAGACAAGGCTGTCGTGGACATTGCTGGATCGAGAGGGGGCTCAGGTAAGCATTAGGGGGGCTGCTGCATAGAATGCATGAAGTTTAAAAAAAACTTGTGCTTTTAAAACCACTTTAACCTTTTAATTCTTATTAGTGTTTGCCACCATCACAGCATAATGTTTACCTATAGTCTGCTCAGTAAATTGTTTTTTCTTTGCCTCCTCTCAGTAAATTGAGACCAACATTTAGAGTTTGGAAACATTTTCACAGTGCCATTTCTGCTTAGAGAAAAGCTGCAATTTGGAAATAGTGTAAGAAGAAATATTATTTTCCAAATGCTACAAGGATGGCAAAAACACATCCTTGCATGCCAGAGGTGCCCTAAAGACATGAACAAATACTTTATGGAATGAAATGACGAGAAGCAGAATTAAATGACGAGAAGCAAAATGAAATGACAAGAAGCAAAATGAAATGACGAGAAGCAGAATGGAATGACGAGAAGAAGAATGGAATGACGAGAAGCAGAATGAAATGACGAGAAGCAGAATGAAATGACGAGAAGCAGAATGAAATGATGAGAAGAAGAATAAAATGACGAGAAGAAGAATGAAATGACGAGAAGCAGAATGAAATGACGAGAAGAAGAATGAAATGACGAGAAGCAGAATGAAATGATGAGAAGAATGAAATGATGAGAAGAATGAAATGATGAGAAGCAGAATGAAATGATGAGAAGAAGAATGAAATGATGAGAAGAAGAATGAAATGATAAGAAGAAGAATGAAATGATAAATTTTGTGTAGATCCCTAGTTGCCCTATATAGTACAGGGATTCCCAAACTATGGCCCTGCGGCTGTTGCAGAACTACACATCCCATGAGGCATTGTAAAACTCTGACATTCACAGACATGACATGGCATGATGGGAATTGTAGTTCCTTGACAACTGGAGGGCCATAGTTTGGGAATCCCTGATATAGTAGGTGTAGCCAACATCCCGAAATATAATCAAAAAGGGTGTTTGGTGCCTCAGGCCAAAGGTATGGGACTTTATGGGCTAAGTCAGGTAATAGTATGACAAAAATAAGTAAAATATCACAATTTATTCAAAAGAAACAGAAAACAAAATTCATGAATGAACATGAGATAATTTGAGTGCCTATGGGTTATAGACCCATGTGTACAGTGGTATAAGGTAGAAAAAGTGACAGTGTGAATGGTGACATGGATATAAATCTCTATCTGTTCTGGCTCATGTAAGAGACTCTGGAACGTGTTGAGAGAGAGTATATCTCAATTTTCCAACGCGTTTCGGCATTTTATAATACGTTGCCTTTATCAAGGAAAAGAGTGGGCCACCATGTTTGTGACATTAAACGTCAGATCCCGGACCTTTGCATCTGCTTTCCCAAATTAACTCACACAGGATTTTGAGGGAATCGCTGCCTAGAGGGATGTAGGCGCTTTGGCTTGAGTGGAAAGGAATCCCTTCTCGTGTCAGGTTTAAAGTGTTGCAAGTTTTCACCAGTAGAGGGAGCCCCGATCTTGTATTCCAGGTGGTTTCCTGTTCAGGTGAGAGAGAGAGGGGCTGGATATCCGGGAGAAGCGAGTCCTGGGCGTCCGTCACGTTCCCTCTGCGGGACTCAAATTATCTCATGTTCATTCATGAATTTTGTTTTCTGTTTCTTTTGAATAAATTGTGATATTTTACTTATTTTTGTCATACTATTACCTGACTTAGCCCATAAAGTCCCATACCTTTGGCCTGAGGCACCAAACACCCTTTTAGCAGAATGAAATGATGAGAAGAATGAAATGATGAGAAGAAGAATGAAATGATGAGAAGAAGAATGAAATGACGAGAAGCAGAATGAAATGATGAGAAGCAGAATGAAATGACGAGAAGCAGAATGAAATGACGAGAAGCAGAATGAAATGATGAGAAGCAGAATAAAATGATGAGAAGCAGAATGAAATGACAAGAAGCAGAATGAAATGACAAGAAGCAGAATGAAATGATGAGAAGAAGAATGAAATGATGAGAAGAAGAATGAAATGATGAGAAGAAGAATGAAATGATGAGAAGAAGAATGAAATGATGAGAAGCAGAATGGAATGACGAGAAGCAGAATGAAAGTGCGAGGAGCCTTTAACTCCAGAGTTCTCATTCCAGAGACACTCTTTCTGCTGCTTCTGGATCATCACAAAGTGTTTCTTCACCAGCAGCATCTTCAAGTAAGGAAGTGTTACAAACCACAGCCTCCCAAAATACACAATCCCTTCATTTATAGATAAAATGACACCTGAAAATCAGGAGTACATTGCTCAAGTTCTTCATATAGCAATATATGCTTCTGGATCACTTTGTCAGTAACTGAAAATGCATATTGGCAGGCAGCCAATTATTTTAAACTATTACCAGGAAATACATCCCAGTGTAGCAAAATTACTTTCAATTTGTAAAACTACTATTTTTTTTTTCAATATTTCTGAAAATTAAATTTTTTTCTTGAGAAAAAAAAAACGGAAAAAACATGGCTTTACAATTTCCGCAAAGTTTACATCCCTAGGAAAGCTGTATTTTCAATATGAAGCCAAGGTCACGAACACGGGGAAATGACCATAAAATAGCAGGAGGAAAGTTGAAAACGAAGCATAGAAAAGTATTATTTTACTGAAAGACTGCTTAATGATTGGAACAGACTTCCAAGAGAGTTAGTGAGTCAGTCAACAGTAAAGTGAATTTAAACAGACTTAGAACAAATATAAATCTATATTTAGAGAAAAAGCAATATAAAAAATATTTTAAAAAATTAGACTTGACGGACCGCTTAGTCTTTTTTTATTGTCACCCTTCTGTTTCTATTTCTCTTTCTCTAGGTACAGGTTTCTTTAAAAAAGAAACCCAGCAAATTTGCTTGATCCTGTCTAGCTTTGAAAACAATAAGCAAGGGTGAGGGAGTAACGGGAAGTCTCCCCAAAGTGAAGAAAATTCCTCCTTTTAGTAATGTCACTGGAAAAACACGTGACCCACCAGGAGGCCCTCTCCTCTATTCTGGTGACAACCACCAGTTTTTGGATGGCCCAGTGACAATAAAGCAGCATCAAGACATCTATTAACCACTTAAGGAGTGCCCCTATTGCAAATATACTGCTACAGGGAAGTCATTCTGTGCAGAATCACGTGTGTGTACGTATGCATGTATGTATGTATATATATATATATATATATATATATATATATATATATATATGTGATATATGTGTATGTATAATATATATATATATATATATATATATATATATATATATATGTGTGTATGTATATATATTATACATAAATCTCACACTTCCACCTAGGGGGTGTGCGTGTTGCCGCCGCCGGGCTGCTTCTGCTGCGATTACTCCCAGCATAAGCAGATCTGCAAGTGCCAGGCAATGGATGTCTGGCAGCACCCGCCGATCATCGGGCAGAGGCCCAGAATGGGGCTCTGCCGATGTAAACAAGGCGGAGTTCCATTCTAACAGGGAGAAAGTGATGGATTTCGAGTGGCTGCAAATAAAATCCATCACTTCCCTTAGTAAAAGCAGCACATCGTTTACACAAAAACAATGGCAAGGCATACAGTTAACCCTTTGATCATCCTAGATCTTTAACCCCTTCCAAGCCAGTGTCATTAGTACAGTGATAGTGCATATTTTTTAGCACTGATCACTGTATTAGTGTCACCGGTTCCTGCAAAGTGTCAAAAGTGTGAGTTAGGCTGGCCATACACTATACAATTTTCTTGTTCAACTTTCCTTTAGATTTACCAAAACCATGTAATATAGGGTCAAACCTAAACACTTTCAATTTGTATGCAGTCAGGCAGGCCCTTGCACTACATAGTTTAAGGTAAATCTAAAGGAAATTGAATAAGAAAATTGTATAGTGTATGGCCAGCCTTAGTGTCCCGATTGTCCGCCACAATATCGCAGTCCCGCTATAAGTCGCTGATCGCCACCATTAGGAGTAGAAAAAAATAAAGATTCCAATATATATATATGGATAGATGTACACACCATAGTTTCTAAACTCTATAACTTTTGCGCAAACCAATCAATATACGCTTATTGGAATCTTTGTTACCAAAACTTTGTAACAGAATACATATTGGCCTACATTTATGAAGAAATTCCAATTTGAACATTCTTTTACTGGACATGTTTTATAGCAGAAAGCAAAAAATATAGTTTTTTTTTTTTTTTTTTTAAATTGTCGGTCTTTTTTTGTTTATAGCGCAAAAAATAAAAAGAGAAGTGATCAAATACCACCAAAAGAAAGCTCTATTTGTGGGGAAAAAAATTACATAAATTTTATTTGGGCACAGCTATCATGACCGTGCAATTGTCAGTTAAAATAGCGCAGTGTCATATCACAAAAAAATGGCCTGGTCAAGAAGGGGGATAAACCGGAGGTCAAGTGGTTAAAATCCAACAGACATTCTGGAGTGTATTTACTAAAACTGGATGGTAGCCCAATTAGCTTCTAGCTTCAGCTTGTATAATTAAGCTTTGACAATAAAACCTGGAACCTGATTGGTTTCTATGCAGAGCTGCACCAGATCTTGCACTCTCCAGTTTTAGTAAACCAACCCCTCCAAGTCTTCCCCAAAGCTAAGAAAACAAAAAGCTCCTCTTAAAATACATGAACTTTACAGATCTCTTATGTTCTTAGGTTAAAAATAACAGAGGAATTTTAAGCTTCAGCCAGTACAAAAATAACCAAGAAACGTTGAAATAGGACCGTTTTATTGCAATATAAGCATCATAAAGATTCATGCTGTGGTTCTGCCAATGAAGCAGAGATCAGGAAAGCAGATCATCAAATAAATCTGTTACATACCTGTATTTAAAATAGAGTTAAAAAAAAAGCATAAGCAGAGGTCACCTTTAGTGAATACTATTGCGTTTTATTTACTAAAATTGGAGAGTGCAACATCTAGTGCAACTCTGCATAGAAACCAATCAGCTTCCAGGTTTGTTTGCCAAAGATTAATTGAATAAACTGAAATTAGGCCCCTTTCACACATACGGTCCGTTTGTCTATTTTTCATCTATCTGTTGACGGATGAAAATGGACACCAATTCATCTCTATGTAAAAACGGATGACAATGGATGATCATCCGTTTTCCTCCGCTTTCGTCAATGTCTGTTTTATGGAATGGATGAATGCCCTATTTTTCATCTGTCAAAAATGGATTGGACGAAAAACGGATGTAAACGGACAAACGTTTATGCAACTTTTTTGCATTGGTAGTAGATGTAAAAAAGGGATGAAAATTGTATGAAAAATGGATGAAAAATGGACGAAAAACAGACGAAAAACAGACGAAAAACTGACGAAAAACAGACGAAAAACAGACGAAAAACTGACGAAAAATGGATGAAAAACTTATACATTTTGACATGATTGAACTGATGAACTGAACACCATATGTGTGAAAGGGGCCTTAGAAGCGGATTGGCTACCATGTACAGCTGCACCAGATTATGAGTGCTCCAGTTTTAGTAAATGTATCCCTATATATTAAAATGCATAATTAGAAGGGCCAGATATATGGGCAGCTGAAGTTAAAGGGGTTGTAAAAGAAGCTCATGGTTTTTTACCTTCATGCATACTTCTCTGTGCAGCATCTCCCCAGCCCTAAAAAATACTTACCTGAGCCCCATCTTGATTTAGTGATGTGCACAAGTACCTCGACTCTCCAGGGACTCTGCCTCTTTGTTGGCTGACACAGCGGAGGGAGCCATTCGATCCTGTCACTGAGCCAATCAGTAGAGAGAGAGGGGGTGTGGGGCCGAGCCTGCTTGCTTCACATGCCCCCCTTGCAAGCTGCTTATTCTGGGGGCACTTGGCAGGAGGGAGGGTCCAGGAGTGCTGGCAAGGGACCCAAGAAGAGGAGGATCAGGACTGCTCTGTGCAAAATGGCTGCACAGAGCAAGTAAGTATATCATGTTTATTTCGTATTATTTTTTAATTTTTTTTTTAAAGAGACTTTAATATCACTTTAAGTGAAAAGCCAAGCCATGCTAACCCCCTCCCGTGCAGAGGGCCTCCCTTTTGGTCTATAGGTCTAAAAATCACATTAAAAGGACCAACAGTAAAATTTAGGAATACAGGTGGTATAGAGCCAAGATTGACTTTTACAGAAAAAGGTAAAGACTTTCTTATAACTTCAGTTGCCTACATCTTTGGAATTCTGACATGTAGTTTTCCCTGCCAATACTGTACCTTCTGCTGTTGTGAAAGATGTACGATGATCCTACACTAATGCCTAGTACACACAATGAGAAAATCGGACAAAAAATACCGCTGTAGGAGCGATTGTCCCATAATTGGTACACAACTTTCGAGAGCTGATCACGACAGTTCATGCGAAAATATTCGAAAGGACAATCACGAAAAATGTTCTTGTACGATAACAGAATAACCAATTTTCGTATAATTAGTATAGTATTTGTACGGAAATAAAACATTTGACCAAGACCACGCATGCTCGGAAACGAAAGAATACATTACAACACAATACAGTTCATTACTTCCCGAAGTTGTATTCTGTCGTACGAGAATTTTCGTAACTTTAGTAGCCTATTGGTTTTCGATATGAGACTAGGAAATACAGTATAGAACTGCATTTCTTTCAATAAAATAGATATACTGTGCACATAGCATTAAGGAAGACAGGTGAGTGCCTGACAATAACACAGTTATTTCTGCAGGAGGGGAAGGGGCAGGCACTGACACAGCTGACAGGCAGGGAGGGGAGGGGGCGAGCACTGACACAGCTGACAGGCAGGGAGGGGAGGGGGCGAGCACTGACACAGCTGACAGGCGGGGAGGGAAGGGGGAGAGGACAGAGGAGAGCTGCGGATGACAGAGACACGTAAACTGACTGCGGTGTCAGGGCTCAGCAGCCAATATAAACCATGGTCAGTATACAGAGGGGAGGGCAGGACCAGGCTGGATCAACCAGGTATTTTAGGTGATAGAAAGGAGCAAAATTACACAGCACACTGTGGTGTTATTCATGCTTTAACCACTTTAAGACCGGAAGGATTTGCCCCCTTCCTGACCAGGCCCTATTTTGCGATTCGGCACTGCGTTATTTTAATGGATAATTGCACGGTCATGCGCTGCTGTGCCCAAATAGAGCTTTCTTTTGGTGGTATTTGACCACCTGTGCAATTTTTATTTTTTGCGCTATAAACAAAAAACAATATATATATATATTTTTCACATTCTGCTATATGACATTCTCCCAAAAAAATTTAAAAATTTAAATTTTTTAACATTTTAGGCCAATTTGTTTTCTGCTACGTATTTTTGGTAAAAAAAAGTAAATCGCAATAAGCGTATTTTGATTGGTTTGCGCAAAAGTTATCGCGTCTACTAACTACGGGAAAGATTAATGTCCTTTTTATAGTTTTTTTTTTTTTTTTTTACTAGTAATGGCGGCAATCTGCGATTTTTTGTGGGACTGCGACATTGCAGTCAGATCGGACCCCTGACTGACATTTATGACACTTTTGGGGGGACCAGTGACATTACAACAGTAATCAGTGCTAAAAATATGCACTGTTACTGTAATGATACCACTGGCAGGGAAGGGGTTAACATTATGGGGGATCAAGGGGTTAAATGTAAGCCTAGGGGAGTGATTCTAACTGTGGGGGGGCGTGGCTTCTGAAATGACCATAGAGACATGAAGACAAGCTGAAGGCCACTATCAAAGCAAAGTGGGCTTCCATAACCCCCTTAGCAGTGCCACATGCTGATCGCCTCCATGCCATGCCGCATTGACGCAGAAATTCATGCAAATGGTGCCCCGACCAACTATTGGTATAGTGCATACTATACTGTACATAGACATACTTTTCAGTAAGCCAACATTTCTGTATTAAAAATCCTTTTTTTTATTGGTATTATATAATATTCAAATTTTCTGTGATACTGAAATTTGGGTTGTCACTAGCCGTAAGCCTTAATCATCAAAATAAAATAAAGAAATGCTTGAAATCTATCACTCTGTGTGTAATAAATCTATAGTTTCACTTTTTGAATTGAATTACTGAAATAAATTATCTTTTTGATGATATTCTAACTTTTTGAGATGCAGCTGTATGTAACTTGAACACACCTAAAGCAATCATTGATAATTAAATTATAATTATTAGTTTTAGTTAAACACTAAAATCAAATTGGTTGACGTGTGCTCTTTGTACCATGTCATTTCAGTTTACTCTTCCCGAAAGTTTGCTACCACCAAAATCACAGTTCAATAAACATCTCAGCAAAGGAAACGTATATCCCACAGCATCCAATCAGCTTTCATCTCTCAGCCTTTCTGGCACAGGTAGAGTGAAACATGAAATCAAACTGGTTTCTATATCACATCTTTGCTCTGGCTTTCATAAATCAGTCCTGGCATGCCATAAAAACAAAGTGTCATTTTTTTTTTACTTCCAGTTTTCTAGCTGGCTGCACATATAAAATTAGCATTTTTTATCTGCACAACATCTCATGAATAAATTCAGTGTTTTATAAATAAATAATAAAATGTCATCAACTGCTGTCCCAGTTTTCTGATTGCACTCAGGAAACTTCCACAAGATGCTGGGAACAATTAGAGAGGTGGAATTTGTGGGAAGTGATCAGCAAGATATTGGTTCTGCGGCCGCAGCAGTGTGATCACGGCACCTGTTAATGCCCAACACATCCCTCTCATTGCCAATAAACACAGCTGATGATGTTGCTGTGCTGGACTAACGCCTGTACATTCTACACTGCTACTGTGACTAATCTTCATGTAGCTGTCACTTAGAGTAATTCCACTTTCCTTGGAAAAAAAATAGCAAATAAACAAAAATATTGCAACACAAGCCATATTGTAATTTAATGTAAAAGGGATACATGGCTTTTTCTGAATGGAGAAAGTGCCAAGTGAGCCGCCTTATATGATATCTGTACTACCACTGGAACTACAAGTCTCAGCGCCTGATGTTCACACCGACAGGGGAATGCTGGTTAAATAAAGGCACCTTTTTACTGTACAAATATCCAAAAATAGTTTTTTGGCCATATTTTAGCTTCAAAAGAGAAGTATAGTTTTTTTTTTTTTTCAAGAATCATTCTTACCTAGGTTGAAACAGCATTGGTTTAATGCTGCATCGCTCCCTCTCCAGGGAAGACTGGGAACCGAGCGATCAAACACCGCTCATCGCTCAGTTCTCAGAGCGCCGAGAGCAGAGAGCTGGTGACTGTCAGTCACCGCTCGTTGCTCTGCCCCACCGCCCCCACGCTTACTGGAGCGCTGGTACAGCAGACACATATCAGGAATTTGAAGTGTTGCAATAACAAACACTTTAACCACTTGCCGACCGCCGCACGACTATCTACGTCGGCGGTCAGCCCCTCACAGGCAAAGTGACGTAGGGCTACGTCGCTTGCTTGTGAGGGTCTAGGGAGCTCCCGCGCGCCCCCGGAGGCGCGCTCCCGCTCCCGCGTGGTCACGGACCCCCCCGCCCGTGTGACCGGCGGACTCGATGTCCGCCGGCCACTCTGCGATCGGCGGGGGAGAGGGAGAAAGTCAGGCGGCTTGTGTAAACAAGCCAACTGTCATTCTCCTCGGTGTAAAAACACTGATCACACGGATCTACTATGTAGATCCGTTGATCAGTGTCCTTACAGGTAAAGCCACAGCCAATCACAGTAGAAAGCACGCCCCTAGGGACACACACACAGCCCCTCCCTCTCAAATAAAGTTAACCCCTTCACTACCAGTGTATTTTTACAGTAACAGTGCATATGTATAGCACTGATTACTGCAGTAATGTCACTGGTAACCCCAAAAGTGTCAAAAATGTCAGTCAAGGGTCCGATCTGTCCGCCGCAATGTCGCAGTACCGCAAAAAAAAAAAAATCGCAGATCGCCGCCATTACGCGTTAAAAAAAAACAACAAAAATGACAAAAATCTTTCCCTTTGTTAGTAAACGCGATAACTTTTACGCAAACCAATCAAAATACGCTTTTTGCGATTTTTTTTACCAAACATAGGTAGCATAAAACAAATTGGCCGAAAATGTTAAAAAATTTAGATTTTTACATTTTTTTGGGGGGGAATTTTATATAAAAAAAAGTGAAAAATATTGCTATTTTTGCAAAATGTACGCTCTTTTTTTGTTTATAGCGCATGATCAAAAAATCGCACAGGTGATCAAATACCACCAAAAGAAAGCTCTGTTTGTGGGAAAAAAAGGACGCCAAATTCGTTTAGGTACAGCGTCGCACGACCGGGCAATTGTCCGTTAAAGTCACGCAGTGCCGAATCGCAAAATACCCCCTGGTCAGGAAGGGGGTAAAATCTTCCGGGGCTTAAGTGGTTAATGGCGCTTTTCCACTGCATGGAACCGAAAGGTTCGGCACGCTTTTGTGCTTTTCCACTGCTGGTACCGCATGGTATAGTGTCGGAACGGTTCGGTACGGTACGGCGGTGCTTTTCCACTGCATGGAACCGAACCGAACGGTACGGCTCTGAAAAAACAGTACCTACTCGATTGTGGTTCCAACAGGTACCATAACTGGTACCATATCCCACAATCCTTTGCATGCAGTCACTACTAGCCACTGATTGGTCAGAGAATCCCACCCACCCCGTTGTTATCCCACCCACTTAACTTTAGCACTACTTTAGTGGAAAAGCAAACCGTACCGTACCGCACCGAACCGTTCCAACACCGTACCATGCAGTACCAGCAGTGGAAAAGCAAACCGGGCCAAGCAGGGCCGAGTAGAGCCGAGCCGGTACTTGCAGTGGAAAAGTGCCATAAGTGAATAGTATCCTAGAACACTTCATGAAAGTAAGCATAGATTTATGTACCCGTAATGCTGTACCATGGGCAGCCCACTTTAATTGTACCCTAGGCTCAAGTATTTTTCAAACTAGTCATGGAAAAGAAGACATTTTTATTTCAACTTGTCCTGGAACATGTCTAGGTCAGGTTCACCAAGCTAGTTTTAACCCAATACACGTCGGTCAGTCAACTTTTGAATTATAAAAATTATTTTTTCCTGCTTGTATGCATTAATAAACCATTGAAAATATTTTATTCTGCAAAATTACTTCAATTCAATTGATCAAAAGTAGTACATAAAAGTTTGCTCCTTTCCACCCATACAAAGACACAGATAATGGACTTATCTGAAATCTTCCAACCCAGTCCATCCCTGCTCTACAACTTACTATCAATACAAAGCAAAGTCCCCCAGACTTACCAGAAGAATTACTACACCTGATATATGCTACCCTTACAACAGCAGCTAATGACACATTTATCTTTTAGCGCTTAGCAAATATGCTTTCTCGTCATTGACGTATCCTCTAAATAACTGTGGAATTCAATAATGACTCCCCGAATACTAATCTTCATAAACCTGCCTCACCAATCTTTATTAAATCACCCAGGATTTTGTAAATAGAGGGGAACATTATAATATATTACATTACATTTATAAACAGATACATTTCAGATCCAAAGTCCTTAAGGCTACGTTCACATGTGGGCGTAGCGGATCACGGGCAGAATCACTGCGATTCTACCCGCGATCTGGAAATCATTGCAAATCGCGGGACGCCTGTATGATGCCCGTGATTTGCAATGGCACCCCAAATGCTGTGCGATGTTTCCGTGATTTCCGGCTGCCGAATCGCGGTCACATCGCGCAAACAGAATCGCGGGACGCATGACGCACAAAAGAAGCTCTTGTACCTTTTTTGGGCGTCATGCATCCCGCGATTTTACCACGATTCGGCAGGAGGAAATCGCGGCAAAATCGCACAGCGTTTGGAGTGCCATTGCAAATCACGGGCATTGCACAGGCGTCCCGCGATTTGCAATGATTTCCGGATCGCGGGCAGATTTGCAGTGATTCTGCCCGCGATCCACTACGCCCACATGTGAACATAGCCCCAGGTTTTATTAGTTGTTCTTATATTATCTTATAAAGTATAGAAAAAATGAAATATATATATTTCCTCCACCCCTAACTCGCTTATCCATGTCTTTATGGACCTTGCTTTGTGCACTGGTGTGCAGTCATGTTGGAACAGGAAGGGGCCATCCCCAAACTGTTCCCACAAAGTTGGGAGCATGAAATTGTCCAAAATGTCTTGGTATGCTGACACCTTAACCACTTTAAGACCGGAAAGAATTTGCCCCTTTCCTGACCATGTCCAATTTTGCGATTCGGCACTGCGTTACTTTAAACGGACAATTGCGCAGTTTTTGTCCGTGTACTCCATGTACCAGGAGTACTCCTAGCTGGGTTTTGAAAGACCCAGAGATGTTGGTGACAGCCTTCAGGTATCTATGTACTTGGGCTATCTCTAAGCACTCAGGAACTTCTATTTATTCAAATGTGGTTGTATTTTTCTAAATTTTGACATTTACATTGTTTTTTTTTTTTCTATTTGGCATTCAGTCCATTAGGAATATATATCTAAAAAATGACTGGGTTGGCCGCTCATGTCTGGAATACAGTGTTCTGAAAAATAGGGCAGTTCCATCTTTTTCCATTTGTTCATATAGACCTTCAGCAGAATATTTCCAACTTGTATGCTTTAGTAAGTCAAATCTTTATGTTCTCAGGCATGGTTTGTTATATGCTAGATTCAACCCCCCTGAAGAAGACATGTTTAAATTGAAATGTGTTGGGGCTCTGAATGCACACTACTGGGATTTCATCATGTTTTACTAATAGCTACTATTTTTTCATTACCATTTCACCATGTACAATGTTTTTAATTCATTATATGGGGTGGTTCTCAATTCCCTCCCATGAGTCTTATTTGGAATTTTTTTTATGTTTTTCAATAAAATATTTGTATTATATATACTATTTGCATAATTGTTTTGAGCAACGAAAAATGTTCCCTCCTTTCCCCTCTTTCGCCCAAGTGGAAAAAAGAGAGTGAGAACGCGAGAGGGGGGGAGGGAGAGAGAGAGAGAGAACGTGAGAGGGGGGGAGAGAGAGAGAGAACGCGAGAGGGGGGGAGAGAGAGAGAGAACGCGAGAGGGGGGGGAGAGAGAGAGAGAGAGAGAACGCGAGAGGGGGGAGAGAGAGAGAGAGAACGCGAGGGGGGAGAGAGAGAGAGAGAATGCGAGAGGGGGGGGAGAGAGAGAGAGAGAACGCGAGGGGGGGAGAGAGAGAGAGAGAACGCGAGGGGGGGAGAGAGAGAGAGAGAACGCGAGGGGGGGGAGAGAGAGAGAGAGAGAGAACGCGAGAGGGGGAGAGGGAGAGAGAGAGAGAGAGAACGCGAGAGGGGGGAGGGGGAGAGAGAGAGAGAGAGAACGCGAGAGGGGGAGAGAGAGAGAGAGAGAGAACCGAGAGGGGGGAGAGAGAGGGAGAACGCGAGAGGGGGGAGAGAGAGG